>NC_056746.1:15384624-15622124 GCF_019279795.1 Protopterus annectens
GAGGCTGATTTCTAGCAAGTTCCTTTATAGTCTTTGGATCAACAAATCACTATAGCTCATTGTTGCTTAACTTACCTAATAGAAGTCAATAAGACTTCAGAGACCCTTCCCTTAATGGCATCAACACATAGACGTGCTTGAGTTACAACAAAAGGAGAGGGCAATAGATGATCAGCCTGGAGGCAAGTTAGCGGTAATGAGTCAAATAAAATTTTAATTCAGAGGAAATTACATTAACAAAAGCATGACAGGCACCAATGTGGCACAAACTAGCCCTACACATGCCCTCAAGTTCAAATATACACTCACCTCCCTGTAGGCTGGGCACAGACCTTGTACTCTCACCCCCATTAGTAAGCACACCCATAGTCTTGCACAGCTTCTACCTTTCTGCCACTGAATCCAACATGAGCAGCCCTCCAGGAGCAGGGTCTGGTATGGCAAACAGATTGGATCTGGATTCTTGTTCTTCCTCCTCTTCTTCATTTTCAAGTGAGACAAACTGGTTTAATGTTCAGGTGTTATCCAGACAAGCCTCTGTTGGACTGTGTGACCTTGCATTTTCAATGGTATAGCTGGTTTGGAGGCAGAAGAAGCCTTCAGATGTGTTGGACTGTGTGACCTTGCATTTTCAATAGTATAGCTGGTTTGGAGGCAGAAGAAGCCTTCAGATGCGTTGGACTGTGTGACCTTGCATTTTCAATGGTATAGCTGGTTTGGAGGCAGAAGAAGCCTTCAGATGCGTTAGACTGTGTGACCTTGCATTTTCAATGGTATAGCTGGTTTGGAGGCAGAAGAAGCCTTCAGATGCGTTGGACTGTGTGACCTTGCATTTTCAATGGTATAGCTGGTTTGGAGGCAGAAGAAGCCTTCAGATGCGTTGGACTGTGTGACCTTGCATTTTCAATGGTATAGCTGGTTTGGAGGCAGAAGAAGCCTTCAGATGCATTGGACTGTGTGACCTTGCATTTTCAATGGTATAGCTGGTTTGGAGGCAGAAGAAGCCTTCAGATGCGTTGGACTGTGCGACCTTGCATTTTCAATGGTATAGCTGGTTTGGAGGCAGAAGAAGCCTTCAGATGCTTCCCTTTAGGTAATCTTCCTTGTGTTGCAGCAGAAGTGAGACCAGACTAATTGCTGGTAAGTCTACCTTTTGATATATCCATTGCCTTTGGCTGGGTTCCATCTGAGAATTTCCTCTTCCTATTTTTAAGTACCTTCACTTGTAAACTCAAAACCAGTCTGCCACCCCTGACAGTTTTCCAGCAAATTGGCCAGGAACCTAAGCCTGCATTGGACTCTTAAATTCCACAGCGTCCTCGTCATCAGAACCATGGCTTTCCTTTTCAGGAACATGGTGTGGCTATAGTCTAGGGAAAATCTGACAGATTCTTCAACAATTTATAAATTATTGCCATTTTTTTTCCTTCTTGAATATGAGATAACAGTTTAGGAGGTGAAAATGAAAGTACTGAGGCATGATTGGGTCCTGGTTCTTTGATGTTACCATATGCATGTTCTTTACTATTACGGTAAGTCACAAGATGAAGAGAGTGTAACATTTCCTTTTTAATGAATGCTACAGGGTTCCTATCTTCTTTGCTCTCAGTTGTCCATGATAATAAATAGGTTATTCCTCCAGTATCTGTTTTCCAGATCATCCGTTTTCAATTCAAGATGGAGGGCAGATTGCTATATGTACAAACTGATATAGCTATATCTCAGTGTAGGGGGATTCTCTCGTATTCTACAGTTTTGAATTTAGTATGTATTTCACCACATTCACACTTTTAGTTCTGTTATTCCTACTCACGGGAGTTACAGTCCTTGGAATTTCAGCAAGCACCCAAGAAAATTACATAAAAAAAGAATGGATATACAAGGTACTATTTTAGCAAAACACAGTATATTAAATATGTATGTTTCTCTAGTGGGCAAAAGAGTTATATGGTTATTACATTTACCCTGTGTTTCTTAAAAATAGGCATTCTTTAAAATTTATGACAGTCTGTATAGTACATTTTACATCAGAACTGTTACTGTAATTGAATATGTTTAATCAGACCACCAGTAAAAGAATATTATCCTGGTGTACTTACTGATCCTTATTATTTACTTTTTTGTGACATGCATGGAGTGGGACTATATTAAACAGTTTGTTCAGCTACACAAAATATCAGACTTGGCTGGTTTTTAATGATTTACATAGTGAACATCTATAGTAATACGATCATTTCTCAGTGCTGAATGTTGAATTGCACTGGCTATGAACTGCAGAATTATCAAAGGAGAAAGGGTAGAAAGGCAGAGCGAATTACTGACAGCATTCCCCATACAAGATATTTTGTAAACAGCAGGCCAGCAAAGCTGTTGTATGTAGGTAATGTGGCATTGCAAAGAGACATCAGACAGGAAATTCAGCAAATGATGGGAGTGAAATGCAAAGCTGAAGGCACATGGGATGAAACTGAGTTAAGACAAGACAGTTATTCCATAGTGGAAATTAGAAGAAGCTGGAAAATGAAATAGAAGAGAAAATAGCAGAACAGGCTAACAGCTTCACGTAGATGGGATTGGTGGTTAAGGAGAAGGGAAATATGAATGAGGTCAAAGCTAGAATGAGAGGGGTTGCAGCCAAGTGGCACAGAATGTTAGGGCTAATGTGTGACAGAAGAATGCAAAAGAAGCTGCAAAGTAAGGTGTACAAAACAATGGTGCAACCAGTACTACTGTATGGTACAGAAACCTGAGCAGTAAAGGGAGAGCAGATGAGGAAGCGAGCGGTAATTGAGGTGGGGTTCATAGGTTCATAGGTTACTAGGCTAGCGGCCCTAGAGCCCTTACAAGCTTAGTCATATTTTTCCCAAATTGCCTCAGTTGTCTGTGGCAGAGGTAAGGGTCTATGGTAGTTAATACTGACTTCTACTGTCCAGGAGGGACATGGGTACCGCCCCAAGAGTGAATTTGCAGTCACATGTTTGAAGAGGGTCAGGGAGACATTCTGTTTCATGTGAACTGGAAGCCTGTTCCAGAGATGTGGCAGTCTCTGAGAGATGTATCTATCTCTCCAGCATGACTTTTTCATGTCAGAAGCTAGGTTAAAATCCCTGGAGAGAGTGACCCCTCCCCTGCTGTTTGATTTATAAATGTGTAGCATTTCCGTCAGAGCTGGGTCAGAGACTGTCCTGTAAGCCAGGCTTAGGTCACCTCTTAGCAACCTGTAGGAGATAGAATACAGTGACAGGGCTTTCAGTCCTTCTGCTTAAAACTTGTTTTGTGTACCCTGTAATTTCTTGGTGAGAAACTTCTGAGGTTTCTTCAATTGTTGAAGGTGTCTGGTGAGGTACATGCAAAAGGGAGCATTCTACTCAATCATTGGTCTGATGAGGGCTGAGTATAATGGAATTATAAAATCCTTAGCTCTAGATGCGATGCCTTTACTTATAAGATGTGCCATATAGAAGGATTTCCTTACTACTGTGGATATGTGGTGGTCAACGTTCAGACTGCTATCAACCTGAGTAACCAGGTCATGTAACACTGGGTCTATACTTAGGGGGGGTGCTGTCTATAATGTAATTAGCAGAGATGTCAGCCTTCCCAAAGGGAATAATAATGCATTTTTTTACATTTAGCTTTAATCTGTAGCTTTGGCACCAATCATTTGTCTGTGTTAACCCTGTCTGCAGTATATTAACATCATTGGGGACTCAGTGATTTCTTCCAATTTGCAATCATTAGCAAACTTGGTCAGCCACAGGCCATCCAAGTTTGCCTGGTCTTCTTAAAAATAAATCATGAACAGTAATGGACCCAGCACAGAACTCTGTGGTACTGCACTGGTCACTGGTCTTTTGTTACAGGTGAAGCCATCCACTTTAACAGTATGTGTCCTGTTGGTGAGTCATTTGGCTACCCATCTGGCAATATAGAGGTTAATTCCCAATTGGGATAGTTTTTCTATAATATCCAAGTGGAGGATTGTATCAAATGTCTTGTCTAGGTCAAGATAGGTGGTATGCACTGTTTTTCCCTTGTCCAGGGCCTTGGTGACTTTCTTAAAGAACCAAAAAAAAAACACGGAGTATTTCAGTGCTAAAAGCCCCTAGTAAACAATAAAAGCACTGAAAATAGAAGAACCACAACTCTCAGGAGATAAAATATTTCCACAGCAAACAGCAACCGCACACAGAGACAAAAAAGAACATTAAACACTTTAACTAACCAACGTGGGAAACAATAATCAGGTACAGGGAATTATATTGGCAGATGGTGTTAGAAGCCAATAAATACCCTGGGATTAATGATGCAGTTTCCCTGGCACCTGTTTTAAAACTTAGGGCAGCACTTAACTATAGAATAATGGACAGAAATTGGGGAAAAAATGGATAAGACAAATTATAGCAACAGGTGATAAAACAAACAGTGCTGGGGTTGCCGTAATAATTAAAAATCAATTCCAGGACAAGATAATTGAGACTAAGGTGGACAAAGAGGGAAGATGGTGTTACATAACATTTACCAACCCAGAATTACCAAAACCCATAATGGTGCTTAATCTATATGCACCTTGTAGCAACCAACAACACTTTTTTATGTCACTTTACCCAATTCTAAACCAACTTAAAGATCACTACCTAATAATTGGGGGTGACTGGAACACATATCAAAACCCAGAAAAAGACACATCTAACCCAATTAAAACACATAATAGACAAGCCACAATAGCTCTAAATGAACTTAAACAAGATTTTAAACTATATGGGAATAACGAGAATAAGTCCGGGAAATTCACATTCTACTCACAGTGCCACAAAATGTGGTCCAGAATAGACTTCTTTTTAATCTCAGACATATTCATTAACATGGATCCAACAACAGTTATACACACTAGATTTTTCTCAGATCATTCCAAAGTCACATTGTTTATCAACTGGGACAAAAAATTGTACTTAGCTACTAGAGGTCATAACTGGTCATTGAATCCTAACCTGCTCATCAAAACAGATGTAATAAAAGAAGTGGAAGAAATATTAAAGATAACCTGTGCAAATATCTCCATATCCCAAGTCCCAATAGACACATAATGGGCTGCAGCCAAATCACAAATCAGAGGAACATTCATCAAAAAAGCAGCATATTATAAAAAAAAAATACAACTAAAAGAGGAGCATACATTGAAAGGGAAAATGGAACAAATGGAAAGAGAACTACTAAGTAACCCTAATAGCCAGACTGAAGTTGATCTCCTAAAACTACAAAGAGACCACTATATGTTAGAAACCAGTAATCTGTCATTTTATGAGGTAGGAATGTTAGCTAATTAAGCAGAGGAAGCCCAAATACCATCCAGAGCCTTGGCCAGAATCATCTCTCAACACAAAACTACCTCACATATATCAGAAATAAATTACAAGGACAAAAACTACACAAGATATGAAGAAATTATCAAAGTATTCAAACAAATATATTCTCAGATCTATGAAGAACAAACATTACAAACCTCTAAGGAAGATAGGGAGCGTTTTCTTCAAAAACTAAAATTCCCTAAACTAGATTTAGATCAACAAAAGAAACTAACAGAACCTATTTCCATCAATGAGATAAGCGCAACAATTAAACATTTAAAGTCACAAAAGGCCCCAGGACCGGATGGACCCGCATCAAAATTTTATAAAACTTTCATCCCTCTAATTGCTAAATTACTATACTATGTGCTGAACTATATAATAAATAACAACATAAATGATATTCACTTCAATGCCTCCAAGACTATTTTCATACTAAAAGAACATGCAGACCCCAAAAACCCAGATAGTTATAGACCCATCTCCCTACTAAATATAGATACAAAGATCCTGACCTCAATACTCACAAACAGATTAAAAAACCTGATAGAGAAAATCATTTCTCCAGAGCAATCTGGGTTCACACCACAAAAACAGACCAGCGACAACCATCTAACATTGGATGCATTAATAGCGTTTGCAAATCAGAGGAATATGAATATCTATGCAATAGTAGTAAATGCCCACAAGGCATTTGACAGGGTCAGCAAAGAATGTTAACTTCAAACATTACCTTATTTTGACATACCTATCAATTTCATTTAGATCATCCAAATTCTCTATAGCAATCCATACATATCCCTATATATAACTAAAACATGGTCAAATAGAATTATGATAAAAAATGGAACAAGACAAGGATGTCCATTATCACCCTTTATTTCAACCTATATCTTGAACCCCTGCTTCTTTAAATTAAACAAAACACATACCATAACCCTCCAACACACAACTTCAAAGTATATCTCACCGCCTTCGCGAATGATTTAAACATATACTTCACTACACCAGACATAACCAATATAATAACTGCAATTGAACAATTTTCAATCATGTCTAACTACAAATTAAACCTCAATAAAACTAATATCTTCCCTTAAGGCTGCCCAAACTTATCTCTTTAATACCACTAATAGATACAATAAAAATTAAAGAAGAAACTAAATATCTGGGAATTACATTCTTCCAGAACAACAAGGAATTCTACCAGCATAACATAACTCTTAAATGGCAAAGCATAATACAAGACTGTAACAGGTGGAATAACCTTAAGCTACCATTTCTGGCCAAAGTGTCAATAATAAAAATGAACATTTTATCTAGACTAACGTATATATTCATGACATCACAGATAACTAGACATAATACATTTTTCAAACAAATTCATACCTTCCTAGCAAAATTTATATGGGAACCCAAAAAAACCAGAATCTCGTACCAGAAAATAACACTTCCCAAAAGCAAAGGGGGGTCTGAACCTGCCAGATTTTAAAACTTATTACTGTATTGTCAACACTAACAGAATATAGAGAATAGCAGAACATAACCCGACAATGAAAACTTGGTCACCTCCTTGGGTGACAATATTCTATAGGTACATTAAAGCACTAGGCATCAATCCCAAAGTGCTTCCCTTTTTAAACAAAAAAGATTTACAGACCTATAACATTATAGATCCCTTAAAACATTCTATAAATATAACACAAAAACTCTTTCATTCCTTAATCCTTGGGCAAGCTATGGTAACACTACAACCCCTCCATAAAAATCCAAATCTAAAAATAAATAACAAGATGCTAGAACTTGATTCTTTTCCTCAATTAAAGGACAAAATAATCCAAGATATCTACCCGTATCTTAACTGTACAATCCAAGAAATGAGAAATAGTGACATGGAAAACTGTACTCTGCTTTGGAAGACTATTCTTACAACAAGGAAAACAATATCTAACTCACATAAAATGATAGGTGAAATAAAATTTCAGAAGGACCTCCTTTCCTCTAACTATTGGAGAAAATTAAAACAATTCATAGACGACCAGCAAATAAGCCATGCAATCAATCTAACACTGAAACGTATACCCCTTAAAAAACTGTCATACACGCAACTCATGATAAATAATAATGCATATTTCACACCCACAATACTCCACAAATTCAATGCATCCAAATCACCATACTGCCCACACTGTAAGGACCAGGTAGCAGACCTAATGCATATATTTTGTAGTTGCAAATGTGTGTACAAACTCTGGAATTCCCTCAAGATACAACTGCAAAAATGGGATATCAAACATCAACACTAACATGGGAATTTACCCTTCTACATATTCACCCATCTAACATATGAGGAAAACAAGTGAATATACATATAATAATGTTCTTACTAATGAAGCTATACATAGCTCTCAAATGGTTAGACCCTACAAATATATCTTGGGGGGATTCAAAAAATAGCTATAAAACATCTTTTAGCCCATAAAGTAGTGATGGATAAAAGAAACAAAAATATGAAAGCCCGAGAAATGTGGGAACAAACCTTTAACATCATATTAGCATAAAACATCATACATGCTACATAGTAACAAGGTACAAAGGAACCTAGAAATATGCACACGATCACACAGTCAAACTATGGACTTGAAATCCTTTTTGTATGTACTGTTGTTGTAACAACGGAATTGAATGAGAAAGCATCTTTGTATATAGTATAAATAAATATGTTTTATGACCTACATGTTACTATATTGAATACAGTGTATACCATTCACCAACGGTTATGCTGTAAGAATGGAAATGATTGTGATTTATATAAATGAAAAAATGAAAATAAAAATTATTGAAAAAAAAACTTAGGGCAGCAAGATTATAGGGTTATTTACATGTTTTAAATGTTTATTTAAGTGTTTATTTAAAAAGTTTTATGCATGTATATTACTTTATGTATTCTTATACATATTTATTAATTATTATATATATTTTGTATACATTTTAAACATTTTATGGATTTTTAAGTATCCAATACACTTTCCTATTTGTCCACTAGATGGTGGTATTGGTTTAGAAATAGCCTTGAATTGTTTCACATGGTATTTAATATGTTTTTTAAAACTTTTTCTGAGGAAGTTTTAATTATTTGTTTTAAATGATACTTAAGTTTATTTAGCTCTAAGTTCATAAAAAGAAATGTTTATGATTTCATTATTAGATAAGGGAAGAATGTAAGGGTTTGTATGTATTCAAATTACTATTGATGTTTATTCATTGGATTTTAATGAATGGGCTGGATTTAGGACATTGCTCTCATTGGATAATTTGAATTAACTTGGTTATAATTGTCAAGCAATAATGTGTTGATATCTGTTATCTGATGAAGTCTACAGAGGGACGAAAAACGCGATGATTTGTTAAAGCGTTTAATGTTCTTTTTTACTTCTGTGTGCGGTTGTTTGCTGTGGAAATATTAAAGGATTGTGGTGTTTTTTACCTCCTGAGAGCCGTGGATCTTCTATTTTCAGTGCTTTTATTGTTTACTTTCTTAAAGAAATCAACCATGTTTAACAGGCATGATTTACCTTTAACGAATCCGAACTGGGTTGGATCCAGAGTTTGGAGATTATCTATATCCTTGTCAAAAAGGTCTATAATGATTCTTTCCATGGCTTTGCAAATGAGGCTAGTCAAGCTTATGGGCCTATAATTCCCAGGGTTGGTTGATGGTCCCCCTTTGTGCAGAGGGATTACTGCTGCTGTCCTCCATCCTGCTGGAACATAGCCAGTTCTCAGGCTGTGGTTAAACAGGGATCCAAGTGGGTCTGCTAGGTCATGTTTTAAGTTGTTTAAAAGGCAACCAGGGATGTTATCTAGTCCCATTGATGCTGTGTTTTTGGTCTTGGAGAGCACCAAGATGACCTGTTCTCTTGAGATAATAGGCTGAGGAATGGTGACAGGTATACTTTGGGGGATGATTGGATGGGACAGGGGGTGAAGTTTTCTCCAAATCTGTCAGTTAGCAGGTTGGCAATTACCTTTGGTGGACTATGGGTGATGATATCTTCAACCAGTTCAGTGCATAGCTGGGTATTCCATTTTAGATTTCAGAAGCAGTTAAAGAATCCCTTGTGATTATCCATAGCTAGGGAGAAAATTTTTGCTTCGTAATTAGCTTTGGAGGAGTTTACAAGATCTCTAATTTGTTTGTTTAAGCCAGAGAGGGATTTCTTTCTCTGCTGAACCAGTTCCCTCTTGTTCTTGGACATTAGTTTCTTTCTCTTGTTGTATATACTGTTTATAGTAGGGGTCCACCATGGTGGCTTGCTTTTTTTCCAAGACCTGGTTTTAATCCGGTCAGGTACAGCTGATTCTATACAGCTGCTTAAGTGCTTATACAGGGCATTGGTGTACACCTCTGCATAGGAGTCAGTGTTATTGGTGTTCACGGGGGCTTTGAAACTTCTTATACCATCACTTAGTAGGCGGTAATTTGTCTTAGAAAAATTCTTAAGTATTTTTGAGCTTGATGAAGTATCTGGTCTTATAATTACATCAAGTGAGACTGATTTATGGTCCAGTCTTTCAAGGGAAGACATCACACAGGGGCAGGGGGTGCAATGCTCTCCCATATTAGTGAGTACTACGCCCAGGAATTTGAGCATCATGTGGGTGTGCTGACTAGCTGTTCCAGCGCATTTGCATTGACAAAGTCCAAGAACCTCTGAGCCAGCATGTTTGTGGTCATGTATGTTTCTCAGACAATGGTAGGATAATTAAAATCACCCATGAGTAAGGTGTTGGGCTGTATGGCAAGTGACTCCAGTAAGTCCAGGTATATGGTATGCTTTTCCTGTTTCATGGTGGGGGACCAGTAGCTAACTATGATGTGGTAGGGAGCTTTGCCTATAGGTAGTTGGACATGGAGTAGCTCAAGAGAGTTTTACTGTTTGACCAGTCTCAAGGCATACTTATCCTCACTGAAGATGGATACATCTCCTCCTTTGGTTCTTTCATGCTCAGTTTGTGGTCTGAACACATGAAAGGCACTGTAGCCCCTTGCAGCCAGGGTGGTTTCTATGGCTTTGAACCATGTCTCAGTGACTGCACAGATGTCAGCATCTTCCAAAGTGAGGAGTGCTTCCAGGAAGGACAGTTTCTTGTTTAGATTCCTAGCATTAAGCAGCAGTACCTTGAGTTTATCTAGAGAGGATTTTGTTATGTTGGAGGTTGGTTATTTTGACACTGTCTAAAAAAGGCATAATAGGGGTGGCTAATGCCTTTGCCAGTATCCAAAAGCCTAAAGGAGACATGTACAGACCATATCTGGTAGAGCAGCATGGCCTACTGACCAAGTCTTCCCAGGCTGATGGATATTGGATCCCCTTGGACTGACACCAGAAGCTAAGCCAATTATTAAAGTCAAGCATTTTTATTTGTATTGTGGCATTGTGCTTGGAAAATGTAGAATGCTGCTTAAGGCTAGGTTTATACCTACCTGTGACATATAATCTGAGAGCAAGGTCATGTCTATCTTCATATAGTCCAGTGAGGTACATCTGAAGTCACCCCCCCCCCCCATATAGACTATGAAGGAGTCATACCGGTACTTGTGGTTGAGTGACTTGAGAGCTTGAGTGACTTGACAGATCCTGGCACTAACGCTAACTGTAACCCACTCTTTATCCAGCCTGGTGAGGGAAACATCCACGTGTCTCACAATAGAGTCATCTATGACCAATACATTAGATTTTGTGGTGTTACGCCTTATGGGCTTATTTGCTGAGACACGTGTGTGTGTGTGTGTGTGTGTGTGTGTGTGTGTGTGTGTGTTTATGTGTTGTGGTTGTTTTTGCATTGTTATGTGTGTAAGTGGTTTCTGTTTGGGAGGCCTCTATTAGTGAGTACCTACACATATGTGGGTTTATGTGTTGTGTACTTATTTAGTGTGAGAAATGTGTGTGTGCTGACAATCTGTTTCGCATTCAGTTTGTCCTTATGTAAGAGTCTTGCCTCCAATTTCATAATGTAACTACATCTCTTACATGAAGTATTTGTTTGCTTCAGGAGTAGGTGCTTGTCAGTATACATGAGACAATTGCTGCATTGCCTCAAGTTGCCCATGTCTATCAGGCTACCCAGAGAGATGATGGAAAACTGCCCGTCCATGACAGCAAGCTCTTACTGTAAGTCTTATTAGGGAAGCGAATGGGTTAATTTGACAGAACTGTGCTGGTAGTGCTGAGACTACAAGAGGAACATATACTTTGTGTAGGCTAAGGTTGATTAATAAGGCAACGCTACTCAGTGCATGACTGAGTTTCTCCTAGAGCATGTGAAAAGCTAGGAACTTGGAAGGGTTTTAATGACAGCTGTTCAGGGAAAAACTGAGCTTCTAGGCTTTTGTGTCTATCAAAGGGTAGTGCTAACCACTGCTTTGAGATGAGCAGCATCACTCAAATGCGAGGCTTAAACACAAGCAAGAGAAGCAAGTTTTAAGCTAACTATCAATCAGGAAAGCATGTAATAAGCCTTCTACCAGCAATCCCGAACTCATACAGGTTAGATAAGCACACTTCTGCCACAAGGGTATAGAAAAACACATTCTTAATGAAAAATGCTGGGAGCCCAAGTGTAACAACACCACACAAACTACCAACAACAACCCTATATCTAACAGATAATGTAATACAGTGCAATTATCTACTTAAAACAGTGGCAGACGATACTTTCTTTTTTTTTTTTTTTGAAACTAACGTACAGTCACAGTGCATAAGAGAAGTGCAAAAAGATACTTAGAGCCCTTTGTGTGCTTCCCAGCTTAGATAGAACAGGTAAGCACCTATTGCCACTAGATGAGTAATCCCAGTCCTCCTACTGTAAAAGCACAATAAAGGAGTGTCCGGAGTGAGATGCTACCACAAAAAAACTTAACAGTTATGAAATGCTACCACAAACAAATGTAAAAATATAGATACAGCAGTGTACTTTAAACAGCTTATAAAAGTGTTCAATAAAAGTCTTCACTTTGTATAAATAGCCAAGATCCACTCAAGTGTACAGAATTTATAAAGGCACCAAAATCACGATAAGCTGATTAATAAGCCCTCTAACCCATAAAACTACATGCAGGAATTTTAAGTGTTTCCCCAGCCTAAACAAACCAGGCTACCTCCCAGTGTACTAGATGGAAAATGCACTGACCAAGTGCTTGCCACAGTGTAAAAATGCACTATTTTATCCTAGTTAGCTAGATAATGAATTCAGAGCAAGTAAATCAGTAGCAGTACACACGCTGGGTTAAATTAAATGATGACATCAGACCAGAAGCCAATGTTGCTTCAATTGCAGAAAAGGTCAAAGAGATTGGATTACTGTGGTTTAAGCACATGTGCATGAAAGTAGATTAAGATATGATGAAGAAGATTTAGGAGAGACAGGAGGAAGATGAGGAGACAAGGATGTCCAGCAAAGAGATCGATGAATTGCATAAGAGAAGACCTGTGACAGCCAGGCATGACTATTGAAGAAGATAAAAAGTTGGCAATGAATTATGAGAGATGGCAACAACTGATGGAACATCACAACCCCATGTAGAAAAATGGAGAAAGTAGGGTTTGTTGATGATGGTGATTACTTTGTCATGCAAATGGGGTATAGGAGCGGGTCTACTTCAGATAGTTGAATGGGCATAATGTTGAGACACATATGTCCAAGACCAAAACTTTGTTTCTTCACAAAATCGAACCTTTTTTTTTTTTTTGCTGCAGCAGGGGAGTTATGCTCTCCTGCACCCCCCACACCTCCTGCTACTTAAATATACCAACTCCAAGACTGCACTTACATTGAAGTGAATGGGAATTTTTCCCTATAGCGATGTCCATGCAAGTGGTTCAGTGTTGTGAAGAAACAATATTTTCATCTCGGCCATATGTGGTTCGATGTTATGGCCATTCGACGACCTGAAGGGAGCCCATAGGAGCATGCGGTTTATGCATTTTAGTTGCAAAAATAGAATGTATAGATTTCTGTTTGCACTCCCAGAAAAAGTGAAATATTTTGGTTTTAAGTTTCATTTAAGATGATCATTTGGAGTACCTTGTTTTTTAGTTTCTTTCCCTCAGTAAAGCATTGTACTTTGTGAATTTGTACTAAAATATTGGATCTCATACACATCTTTTTCCTAGTAACAAATGGCCATGGGCTAGTATAACAGATGTTTACTAACACTCAGATTAATTACTTTTCTTATTCTTTCGTTCCTGAACGCTAAAACATTTGACAGTAGAATGATAAAAAGAGAGTCTTTGTGTAGTATAGCTTTAACTGGAGTTTATCCATGATTTTGACAGCTAGCTTATCAAGTTCTAGGTTACTGAGTTTCAGACGTTAAATGTGTTTAAAATTATCAAAATGAAAGCCAGTTGTCAAGAGACTAACTCTGCAATAACTGTGATTTTTAATTGAAAAGAAGACAAACTTGAAAAAGTTAAGTATTTTTGTAGAAAGCCAACTCCCCTGGCCTATACGTGGGGACAGTGTCCCACATGTCTGCCGTTAATTTTATATGATATCTCCAAGAGAACACATTCACAGAGAAAGGGAACAGTCCATCTCAAGTATAGGACTGTTCTTCTCCATTCAAGATTATGCAGTTTTAACACTTGAAAACTGGATGCTGAATGAGAGAATATGGATTACCTCCCTCTTGCTGACTTATCCCTTGAGAAACTGGAGTGTTATTTTAACCGGCATGACTTTTTCATTATTTTATTTAGTTAATAATTTTGAAATCATTTAAGTGAAATGATCTTGTTGATCATTTTGATCGGCATGTCAGCAGCAGGCACAAGGGCAAAGAGAAAAGCTGTAAACATTGACAATTTGGAATGGCCTGCGATGAGGCAGACCTTTGGCAGGTGAGACGAAACAATAACATTCAAAAGAAACACAGGAACACAATGAACATGAAATGACAAAGGCAGTAACTGGAGATCAGGAACAAACTGCAGATGCTGAAGTTCTAAGGTACCACCACTAACTACTGTGGCACCCTTTACAGCAAAGCAACTCACAGTGTATGTTGGAGGTTTCAAGGATGGAGGTACAACAAGTACTGAAGATTAATTCAAGAGATGGAAAATTGCAACTTAGCATTGATTTTATGGGTGGCAGGGGACTGATCCTGCACAGCAAGTGCTGATTTTGAATTCATAATTTGACAGACGGTGATGACAAGTAGTGGAACATAAATTTCAGTCATATTATGGGTCTACATGATGAATTTATCTATTTGATATTTGTTTACTGAGGAAGTCCGACTGGGACAGAGCCCATTTTCACTGGAAGCCAAGGGAGAAACACTTTGGATGCATGCCTTTGGAATGTGGAAAGAGACCAGAGCACCTGGAGGAAACCCATGTGAATGCAAGGAGGACATACAGACCCTGCATAGAAGGTACTCCAACTGAGAATTGAACTGGAGAACCTCTTGGTGTGAGGCGACAATGCTAACCTCTGCACCACTGCACTGCCTGAGAAGTCTGTGGTATCATTGTGTAATTTCATCCTAAAATGGAATTTTACAGTTGCTGAGCAGTTTTCCTCATTTCTTGTCTGAAATCAGCTTTTGATCTGGAAATAAGAAAAGGCATCATAGTAGTGCTTGATATGAATGACACTTTGCAAGTCTTCTATAAAATGTTAAGCATTAGTATGTTAGAAGGAGCTGTTCATCAAATTAAATGAAGAGTCATAACTCTGGTAGACAGTAGTTTAGGACAAACTTTCATAATACTATTTTTAGGGGGTCTGCAACATAAAAAAAAGCTGAACTGCTAATGTGCAAGGCCATCTCAGTAGAATATTTTGAAGTCACTGTCACTTTTCCTGCTCAAAGTAACATTTTGGAATGGAAATCCACAAGGACCGTTTAGTTGATGGTATGACATCCCATAATATGTTTTCAAGTTCTGTGAAATGTTGAATTTTAATCTGGCAGTTAGTTTAGGGGATTAAGGAGCTGTTAATGAGCTGTTTCATACAGTCCAGTGTTATTTCCTTTTTTATGTAATGGTAGGCTATAACTTATTTTCCGTAGTTTTGGGACATATGTGTCTGTGAGAGAATGAATAAGTATGGAAATGGAATAGGAAACAGCCTTGACGGCCATTTGTGAATATTCAGCAAGGAGATTGTCAGGTGCTAGGGTGGTGGGCTTTCGTTTGAATAGAAGTTTTTTAATGGTTGGGGTGGGAATTGGTTGCAATGAGAAGGGGGCAGAGCCACAGGTGTTTCTGGGGATGGGGGTGTGGGTAGGAGGAACCTCAGTTCCCTCAGCCTGCATTGCCTTTGTGACTCTGAGCAAGTTATTTTAACCAGGCGCCACTCCTGGGCTGAGTCTGAAAAGGGTTCATGGAGATCCGTGCTCTACCCCAGGAAACGGATACAAGTAAAGAAAATGCAACATTAATGAGGAAATGTTTACCAAAGTAAACACAGAGTCATGACTTTGGTTGTTAGTCATAATTCGGGACAAAACATTTAGATACTTGTTTTAGGGGATCTTGCATGTTGGAATTTATTGTTTAATTTGAGATTAGTCAGACAGGAGTGCCACAGCCAGACAATGTTAGAAAAATGTTTTTTGCTGAATTCATTTTCAGGTAAAGTATGGCATTACTCAACACACCTGAAAACTAAGTTGCATGGTGTAATATATTATGTCATCAATGTTAATATATTACATCATCAATGTAAGTAAGTTTGACTGGGCTAGAATCTAATGATCTGTAACAGCATGCTGGGCACTACCATTCGGCATTGCGTAGGCATTAGTATACAAAGTACTAAATAGATGACACATAAAAGGTGGTTTACTAAATATAGTAATGACACATATCTGTACTGTCCATTCTGCCTCTTTCTCTAAGTATAGCAGTTCATCTCTTAGTTCACTAAATCTATTGTTCAAAGGTCTTAATCTTGAAACCTTTCACCCCCCCCCCCTTCCAGGCAGAAGCCAGTTTACTGGTAAGGTGAAAATAAACTCATTCAAACTACTGCTACTAACACTGATTTGTTCAGTGGAATATATTAGTTGTGTTTGTCCAGACATCTTGATGTAGTAATAAGTTGACTTTAAAATAATCCTGAAATACTGTGGGCCAGATTCAGGAAGCCTCCGTGTAAGAGTTATAACTCTTACACGGAGGCTGCAGTGAAACTGTGTGATGTCAGCATGTCATGCATATGCATGAGGTGCATAAGGCATGCTGAATCACACTAGTAACTCTTACACGGTCCGTGTAAGAGAGTAGAAGCGTGTCTGTAGGCTAAGCCCTGCAAGCGGACACGCCCGGAAGACTAGAATGGCTGAAAGTAAACAGCCACGAGAGGCCATGGAAATGTGCATAAACACACTACACAACACATGCCCCGATAGACCATCACTGTATAAAGTGAAGAGATGTAATAAAATTAAATTAAAACCTTTTTTAAAACCCCGTAAATGTTTGCTACTGTGTGCGCCCGTGTGTGCGGGTGTGCTACTAGCGCAATCACAGTTAGCAATCAGTGGAAAAGGATATAAGAACTAAATATGCAAAGTAAGCCAAGAAGGAATAGCTTAGCGGTAGAGTTGCCGGCCTAAGAGTAGGCAGGCAGGGTTCGAGCCCCCACAACAACCTTTTTTTTTTTGTAAATAAGCACTAAAAAGCCCCGTGACAGTATTGTACACATGTAAATGTAGTCCTTTTGTAAAATGGAATGAACGGAGCATATATTCTGAAGTAACACAATAACAAAATAGTCAGAAATGTACTGATAGGTAAGCTGCTGTGAGACGGAGTGCCCGTAGCTGAGTAGTGTTTAAAAAGCTGTAAACTGCGTGCCTGTTACTAGGCATCGGTTTAACAGAGTGAAACTGTTTGCAACTAGCTGTGCTTAGCTGAACATGTGTGTCACTAGCCAATTAAGGTTTATCCCAGCGCACACCGTTTGCGCTGGCTCCCCTAAGCTAACTGCCAGTGCGCATGCGTTAGCTCCAAGCGGCGCAGACCTGGTTTTAAGTGCTTAAAAGTGCTTTTGGCATGTTCGATTGACAGGTCTCAACTCATTTCTGTCAGGAAAATCAAAAATCAGTTGCCAGATTCGAACCCAGGATACCATGCACTAGAGTCAAGGTACTAAACCACTAAGCCATGACAGCAATACCTAGAAATGCAGAAATAGCATATATATGGGATAAAATCCAGAATGGAGCATGATAAAGCATTTTCAGTGAAGTAGATACAATTCCAAAACGGCCAATCAGAGAAATGTGCGGAAAATCGGCATATATAAGCCCCATAGGTCGGAATACACAGCACAAGCGATTGTAGCTCAGAGCTGCAGTCAGAATGAGTGGAGTAGGTGAGGCACGTTGCTTTCGAGCACAGCGTTGGGCGTTGAGGAGTCCAGATACATGGTCTGGCTCCTTGTCCACCATCACGAGGCCCAACTCATGCAGGGCCAGGTCTCATGGGGAGCATATAGGGCAGAGGCATGGGACCAGTTGGCTCGTGATCTGACCAGTGCTACTGGCATTCCACGCACTGGTGAGCAGGTCCGTCACCACCATGCGGACTTGAAACGGCGCAAGCAAGACCAGTTGTCGAATGGATCCAGGAGGCCTGGGATATGCCCAACGCCCCACTACTGAGTAAGTTACATTTTACTTATGTATGTAAGGATTTCAACTAGCTGATACCATGGAGATGTGTAGTCCAATATTACTTCTTTTGTATTACAGCTGCAGGTGTCCGCTCTACGAATCACGAGATGCATGCCCATAGGCTGGTGCGGATGCGCCACCGTGCAGGTTAGTAACCCCACCCAGTACTTGTAAATAAATATTATACTGTAGCATGTATCAGAACACTGCAGTGTATTGATTAAAAGTAATATAATGTGCAAGCAAGATTTGAAAGTCTGCAGGTATGGCTGCAACAAGTTCATCAGTATGCAAGTGTAACTGGAAATATAATTGATAGAATTAAACAGTGCTGTCATACAGATGTCCCACCATTAATTAAATATAGTGTAACCTGCAGTAGTCTCAAGAGTACAGCTTCAGAATCTGAGGTAGTCACATGTGAGATATATCCCCTGTTGAAATGCTGAATCATGACAGAAGTGAGGCTGTTGGAAAGTGTTTGAATCACCACTAGTCTAACATGTGAACAAAGCCTAGAAGTAGCAACCTGAACTGTGAATTTGCAGGAAGTGTGAGACTGACAGAAAGGGTCATGTATGAATAAATAAAGTAGTAATAACCCAGGAATATATTAGCCCCAGTGTGTTTCTACAGAACTAAATGCATGTGGGAAGTACAACTTAATATACCAAACTGATTTCAGTGTGTCAGAATCTGGAATGTCTAGCCAAATGCTGTATATGGTGATCACAGTAAACAATTTGCAGATAGAATGAATGATTATCTGACAGACTAAACAGCCATAGTTGTCCCCTGTCCTGTCATCAAAGTGTAGCAGGATGATGTATCTGATCAGATTCAAAATAAGTAGGATAGTGATGTATTTGTAACAGGTGTAGCTTGACAGTCAAATAAAATTTATTTTGAAACATCAGCCTCAACTTAATTGTGTACCTATTATAAATGTAAATCAATGTGTAACATATGAATGTGTCATCACTTTCTATCTCCGCCAACCCTATAATTCCATATAACAACACCCACTAAATAATGGTATGTGAACATTTCATTAATCATGGACATTTGTCCGTTTCAAAAATATATGCATGTCTGTTCGTGCATGTGCCCTGTTCATACCTGCAAATCTGATGGCCTGTTGCCATTAATCAACCCTGCATGTTGTTTGACTGTGTATTTCTGTTCAAATAATGCATGTGATATTGATATGCCCTTGTTCAATGGTGTTAATATCTGGGTGTTTGTTTGATGGGAATACCAATGCATGCTGTTACAACTAATCTGAATGGAATACAATGCCACTAACCCAAACTAACATAACTACTCACAAACCTAGAACGCTTGGGAAGGCAGGTCCCAGCGGACCCACCTCTCCCACCTCAGCTGGTGACTGCACCTGGCACTAGTGCCCAGGCTGGACCCCTCCGGTGGCCCTGTGCCACCTTCGGTCGGGTGGAAGCGCTGCAGGGGATGGGGCCCGTCCCCTCTGCAAGTGTGGCCGGAGGGTTCGTCCACTCACCCTCCGCGGTGTCCGGTCTGTGGTGAAGGGAGATCCAAGACACTGTTCTTGGGCCCCTATGCCAGCTCGAGGCTCGTGTGGCACAGAACGGCCCGGCCGTTGCCCGCCTACACAGCCCCAGCACAGCCCGTCCTGGGCTGTGAAGGAACAGTGGCAACTGCCTATGGGTGGGGATATCAGTTCCACTGTTGCCATCTGTGGGCTCATGCATCTTGGAAATCCCAACCTCCGTCCCGTCAATTGTGTAACCCCCACGTGTGTCATACACACGCCCCTGTATGCGTCTTGTCTGTCTTGTCTGTTAACCTACCAACCTACCTCCCCAGCTATACCGACTTCCTTCACCTGACATACCACTCTCACCTGAAAAAAAAAAAAAGGGCACTCTGTACCCACAAAAAATTACGCCCCATACATAGCTGTCCATGTCGCACACATGTCTGCTTGACATTGAAACAGTTAATTACAATTGGCTCTACAACAACTATTAATGTTGTCCTGACACCTCTCTCAGGGGTGAAAGGTTTCCAATGTCTCACCAAAATACATGGAAATGCACAGCTGTTGCTGCCAAAGACATGGGCATCTATGGGCCTTACCTACATTCCTCCTGCAAATCCCACGCTTGTTTCCCTACTGTCTTACCCTCTTTGTGACCCCTTTTTCACCACTTTCCTGTCACCCCTTTTTCTTTTCTTTCAAAGAAATTAGCGCGGGTGTGCGCTTGTGTTAGCAGAGCTCACCGCCAGTGCGCATGCGTGAGCTCTGCGCAAATGAGCGCAGACCTGGTTTAAAGTGCTTAAAAGTGCCTTTATGGCACTTTGATTGACAGGTCCTGTACTCAGTTTGAAAGTTTGCTAAGAAAAATAAATTCCCACTGTCAGTCTCGAACCCAGGACCTTGGTAACATTAGTCTGTATGACCTACCACTAAGCCATGCCTGCTTTACAAGAACACACTGCTAAAATAAATATAACATGTAATAGTAGGAATCAGTATAAAGGCAATATAGGAGATGTACTATCTAAAGCATGTCAGGTAGGGTTTTAATGGCCAAATTACTGGATTCCCATACTAGTTCAGTGTGAACAGAAACAGCCCTGCTACCTGTTAGCTTGTACATAATAATGTAAGGTAATGTACATATGTGAAGGTATGTATATCTACACATACATATATATAAATATATATTAATACATATGAAATATAGTCGTAGGTCTCAGTAGCCATACACACTCACTACAGGAAACAGTGAACATAATTGCAGCAACCTGAATCTGCAACACAGCCTGACCCCTGTGTGACCTACTTACCCTTCTAACTGCTTAAAGGTGGCCTCAGCACTTTGATTGACAAGTCCTGTACTCAGTTTGAAAGTTTGCAAAGTAAAAAATTCCCACTGTCAGTCTCAAACCCAGGACCTTGGTAACAGTAGTCTGTATGACCTACCACTAAGCCATGCCTGCTTTGCAAAAACACAGTGCTAAAATAAATATAACATGTAATAGTAGGAATCAGTATAAAGGCAATATAGGAGATGTACTATCCAAAGCATGTCAGGTAGAGTTTTAATGGCCAAATTACTGGATTCCCATACTAGTTCAGTGTGAACAGAAACAGCCCTGCTACCTGTTAGCTTGTACATAATAATGTAAGGTAATGTACATATGTGAAGGTATGTATATCTACACATACATATATATAAATATATATTAATACATATGAAATATAGTTGTAGGTCTCAGTAGCCATACACACTCACTACAGGAAATAGTGAAGATATATGCAGCAACCAGAATCTGCAACACAGCCTGGCTCCTGTGAGACCTACTAAGCCCTTTAACTGCTTAAAGGTGCCTCCAGCACTTTGATTGATAGGCCCTATACTCAACTCAAAAGCAGAATATGAGCATACTAGTAGGCCCTACCACAAGACCATTGTAACACTAGTCTGTATGACCTACCACTAAGCCATGACTCTCATACAGGAATATAGTGCTAAATAAGTGGAACACGTAATAGTATGAATGAAGATAAAGGCAATATAGTATGTCTACTACCCAAAGCATGTCATGCAGACTTTTATAGTCCCAATTACTGGTTTCCCATACTAGTGTAGTGTTAACAGAAACAGCCCTGCTAATTGTTAGCTTGTACCCAATAATGTCAACTAATGTACATATATGAAAGTATGTATATGTACACAGATATATATATATATATTTATATAGCAATACATATGACATATAGTTGTAGGTGTCAGTATGCATACACACTCACTATAGGGAACAGGCAAGATAAATGCAGCAACCTGAATCTACAACACAGCATGAAGCATGGTAGATGTACTAACCTTCACACTCACAAAACACTGTCAACAGCATACCAGCATGGTCCACGCCCTACAATCTGAAAGGGCAACGCCTATCTCACATACCCTTTTATAGCAGTGTCCTGAAATCACAGTGAGACATGCAATCAGTACACACCCAGCTGCATGCAATTAGCAAATGCTGCCTTACAATTGGTGCAGAGGCCATCACATGGACCTATGCAGATACCTACAAAAGCAATGAGTACCCACACTACACTCATGCAATACATTCATTGCACAAAACTGACAGAGAAAGAGAGAGAGAGACAGAGAGAACAAAACAGAACAAAACAGAAATAAAGACAGCCAGCAGCAAAACCAGCAGCAGCAGCAGCAGCAGCAAACTTCAAGCAGCACCAGTGACACACCAACAGCTGCCACAAACACAGGTAATGCAAAGTAGCAGGTTAATCCTGTGTATACTGTGACACCTCCAAATGTATCACAGTTCACTATCTATAGGTATGTCCATGAGATAGGTTGTGTGTACATAGTCATGAAATATAAACATATGTAATATTGTTGTACATGTGGGCCATAACTAACACTTCCATAGCTTAGAACACAAGGCCAGTTGTGCATATGATGCAGTAGTTCCCAGGGTCAGTAGAGGTTCCTCCTCATTGGTGTGGGACCACTGTGTATGTATGGCACTGTTCAGGTACATATCCTGTAGTATGGCCAGGGATTAATATCAGTCTGTCATGTGGTGCTATGTCCTCCAGGGGTGAATGTAGCACACATCCAGGGATACCATTTCGTAACAGTGATGATATGTGTTCTGCAATGATGAGGGTGGCTCTCACCTGGACATGTGAGAGGATAGGGAGGTTACAGTCATCTGGGATAACTAATAACACGTGTGTAGGACAATGGGGGGGGGTACCTGCACCTAAACTGTCTGCAACAATGTTGGCAATATCTGTGCATTTGGTGAATGTGAAGCATCTTAACACTGCAGACAACAGATGCCTTCCGTCATGTGAATCTGCCCTGTGCTGCAGTAGCCTCCTACTATTGTTATACAATATGCCTGTATCTGTAGTCCACTGGACAGGATTAATAAGTGGTGTGCAATTGTTCTGGGTTAGATAACTGTGTGCACAGTACATGCAGTATGTGGGATGTCTGTGGTACGCATATGCAAAGGTGCTGGCGGTGTGTGTTGTGGCTTCCACTGGCCCAGTGGGCTGCATGGATAGCATCACTGTCATAACTACTGAATAACTGTGTAATAACATGCATACATAGCAAGGTAGTGTACTGTGCTTGTGGTGTTGTTCAGATATGTATATCCAGGCTGAGTAATGTGTGTCCACATCACAGGGTTGGATGGCAGTACACATCCAGTATGTATTGATGAACACCCAGAATGTGTCAGACGTGTCACCTGTGCAGAAGTATCTGGCCATTACCTGTGCATCCCCCACAACACACACACATGCAACATATGGCAGATGTACTATAGCAGTACACACATGTTCATAGGTTCATACTAGGCTATCTGCCCGAGGGCATTTACAAGCCTAGCCCATCGTTTTGTGGCTTACGCCACCCCTTTAGTATGGGGAACCATACCCATTATTTTGCTGTGCCTCTGTCGAGCAGTGACACGGAGGTAATCCCTGGGGTATATCTGCGATCTCCCATCCATTGGTCAAGATTTCTCTTGAACAAGGCTAGCAAGGTGCTCTGCCTCACATATACCGTGATTTTGTTCCACAGCATAGGGAGTCTTTGGGTGATGAATCTATCCCTCCAGCATGTCCTATTAATAGCTGTGTCGAGGTTTAAGTCTCCTGCCCTTGTGGCTCTGATGGCTCTAGGTTTTTTAGGTGAAGCATATTCATCAAATCTGGGTTTGACATGGCCTTGTATGTTGGGCAAAGGTCACCTCTGAGCAAGCGGTAAGCGACTGAATAGAACATACATGGACATGCTGGAGGGGCAAATTCCTAACTGAGAGGCTCCCTTCACTCTGTAATGAGCTCGAACAGTTGAGAATGAACAGTTCATAGGTTCATACTAGGCTATTTGCCCTAGGGCATTGGTAAGCCTAGTAGAATGTGTTTGTCTTTTGCCACCCAATCACATCTTATGCTGCTATGCCCTTGTCCGACTTTAGTATACTTTGCCTCTGTCTAACAGCGACATAGAAGTGATACCTGGGGTACAACTATGATCTCCATCCACTCATCCAGATTCCTATGGAAGAGAGTCAATGAGGGACTCTGCCTAACCAGTAGTGTGAGCTCATTACAGAGTGAAGGGAGCCTCTCGGTTAGGAATATGCCCCTCCAGCATGTCCATGTATGTCAGTGCTGAGGTCCAGCTCTCCTGAGCATGTGGTTGTATGGGACTCTGATTGCCTGAGGTGCATCACGTTCATTACTGCTAGGTAGGACATGGCTGTATATGGCATGCACAGATTGCCTCTGAACAGGCAGTATGCCACTGAGTCCAGCTGGATTCACTTTACCTGGGCAGCATATGACATCTGTGTGAGCCATTGCATCCCCTTGATGATGTACTGTTGTCCTGTACCAGTTGCTGTAGGTGTCTGGTTAGGTACATCCCAAAAGGTGCATTGTACGCAATTATAGGCCTGATGATGGATGAGTACAGAGGCACAATGACCTCCCCTGCCATACATGTGAATCAGTCATGATTAGCTGGGCTATATAACATGTCTGTCAATCCACGTTGGCCATGTGGTAGACAAATGACAGACCGCTACCATGTTTCTTCCCCAGGTCCCCAACTCGTCTTCTGTACTCAATGGCCTAACACCTATGTTGTACTGTGCCACCAATGTCGAGGTGGGAATCTGCATTGAATACTGATACTCCCCTCCCTTGTTCAAGTGTTGTGGCCGACAAGAATGGTAACAGCTATAACGTGGTAGTACTGGTGTGCTCCTGTGAAACCTGAAACAGGTTCATGTTACTGCACAGATATCGATGTCCAGAATGCTAGGTAGGGTTTTGGGTGCGTGCATCCTTGGGTCTAGACGTCCAGTGTTGAGTAGCATCACTCTTACTTCCTCATCCTTTGTGATACAAATGGATGTGGGTTTGCCTTATGAGCCTTGCCTAATACAGGCACTATGGGTGTAGCAGGAGGCTCCGCCAAATGTCAATAGGACTGTGGTGACAGGTGCAAGCTGTCCCTAGCAAAGCATACCACCCCAAGATGGCAGGCATTGGCACACCTGTGAATGACACCAGTATGTCAGTCAATTGTTGGAAGGGATCATCGTGCCTTGATATTGTGGCATTGTTCTAGGTGAGGGTAGGATGCTACTCAAGGTCAGGGTCAAACTGTCTCGGGCTATGTGCTCAGAGAGCTCTGTAATGTCTCATGTCATGTAGTCCAGGGAGGAATGTGTCAGGCCATTCACAGCAGCATGGACATTGACTGAGTCATACCTGTACCTGCCTTGGGGTTACCTGACTGTTTGTGTTATGTGGCAGTTCATAGTGCCTGACAGGCTGCACACCGTGACCCTCACCTCGTTAAGCCTGGTGAACGTGATGTGAGTGTGCCTGATGATAGAGGCACCTAGTACAGGTGTATGAGGTGTGTTGTTAACTGTTAATGGCTGTGAGTGTTCAGCACATTGGCTTTGTGTGATATGTGTTGCACATGTTCGTTTATGTGGTAGTGGCTGCCTGGATGTCTGCTTAGGAGGTCTCTGCTGCATAGGCAGAGCTGTGGTCTGAGCCTACAAGTATGATCATGTGTGATCATGTGTTAGGTCCGCTGTTGTGGTAGGTCTACATGAGACTGGAAGTGTAGTGAGTGATCCCCTTTGCCACGTGACTGGTTATGGCGGTATTGACTAGACAGAGCCTAGCCTCCAGTCTGGTATATGGTTGCATCACTCACATGAGTTTGAATTTGTTGTTAGGAGGAGGGGTTGTCTGTGTACATGCATCTGTTCTAACATTGTCTCTGGAGTACCACACTCACCAGCTGGACTGAGGAGGGAACTGACAACTGACCTCTGGACATGCTAGAATACTATTGTGAACTCTGTAATCACTAATGATTGAAAACAAGGTCCAGTGGGGAGTGAGGGTGTACTGACATTACCTACAACTGCTGACTGATATAAAAGCGTCAGTGAGCAAATGCCAGGTAACCTAAGTGCAATGTGTCACAATGAAGTAAATGCAACAATGACAAGCAGTCACTTGCTGTCATGTGTAACATGGAAGTACGTACAGTAAGCAATGCAGATAACAGTAGTGTCACAGATGTGTTGCAAAGATGTGTACTATGTGGATGTAGCATACCAGTGAAATAACAAGCTAACAGATAACAAGCATATAAACAAAGGTAGATGCAGGAGGCCTGGATGTAGTGTTTGCTACAACAAACAAGGTGTAGCAATGTCAGTAAGATACAGCTCAGATATGCAGGCACTATAAACCTGAAACCAGATGTCCCCAGCTATGAATGGCAGAGTACAGCCTATTGTCACACATGGGTGCAGACCACAAACCTCGTTAATGTTAAATAACTGGCCTGAAGGCCAACTGCCCATACCAGAAGTAATACACTTGTACACTGGGCCCACAATCAGCAGTTCCCAACTTCAATGGATGAAAGATATGTGTCCTGCCACCACAGTGCTTGCCACCAACCTCCCTAATGTAAAACAACTGGTCTGAAGGCCAAGTACTTAGTACAAATGACATAGAATGATAGCTACACTGTAATCAGGTTTTAACCAATCAGTAATAAGTAGAAGTTAACACTACCTGTATAGAATGTGTACCATGTATTGTTGAGATACTATGCTGATAACCTGTTTGTGTACCTTTCCAGATAGACATGGCACCTAAACGGAATCCTGCCTACTCTGCTGCAGAGGATGATGTGATCCACCAGAGCCTGGTGCGTGACTATGCCATCCTGTTCTCACGCACCACCCAGAATCAGCAGGAGAGGTCTGCACTGTGGCAAAACCTTGTTAGCAGGATAAATGATGTTGGCATGCATGATAGGACATATGAGCAGGTGAGACATCACTGCAGTGATTTGATAAGAAATGTCCGCCAGCGTGCTGCAGATATCCGCAGGCAACAGGCTGCCACAGGTGGGGGGTGGCCACACATCCCCCCCTCACCAGACAGGAGGGGCTACTGCTAAGTGTTGTGGATCCAGCCCCAGAACAACAGCAACCATCATGCATCCTGATGGAGGTTGGATCCACACAGCAGCAAGACAGCGAGCGTGCAGGTAAGATGCCATATTCATTTATTGTTATTACTTTTACATTTGTTGACCCAGATAGTCTAGCTGGATATAAGTTCATTGTCAGTAGAGGCCTGTGGAGAAAAGCTCCACACATAACGTAATAAAGGCAGACAAACAAGTTGTCAATACAGACAGCCAACATAATAGAATTGTACACCAGCCTGTTAATTAAATCAACATACATGTAAGGAAGTCAAACAGTTTAGAGTCATACACAATGTACCGTTGGTTTCAAAGCAATCCTACCTAAAGCATAATGGTTATGCAATAAGGCAAAAGCCATATACATAATAGTTAGGGCTCAGAAGGGTAGAGAAGTAGAAGGAGTATGACAGATACAATGATATGGAAGAGGCAGGAGTCAAGAAGGGAAGTGAGGAAAAGAAGGAAGACAGTCAAGAGGAGGTGGGAGGGATGGGAGAAGTAGGTCAGAGCATAGAAGGACATCAAGGTGAAAGAAACAGGGTAGAAGCTAGTTTCTATGCACAATGAGGGGTTAAAGGTGAAGCGAGGGTAGGGAGAGGGACGTTAGCCTGGACTCCAAGAAGAACAAAGCCAGTGGGTTTGGAAGTACAGTTTGAGTTGACGTTTGAAGAGAGGTAAGGGTGAGATTAGAGTTAACTCCTGGTATGTACATATGACTGTTCTGTACGCTGTTACTTCATGCACGCATAAGGTGTGCATGTGGTATGTATCTGTCATCATGATATATATACAGACATGATGTGCAGCTGATGTGTATAAGGGAACTAGTGTACTACTGTACTGTATCATGTGCAAAATGAATGGCACACATGTGCCCACTGACATTACTCTCTTCACACTTCCAGGTCCCTCCCATGTATCAACGAGGCAGGCCATACATGCTGGTGAGTCTTTTTAAAATTATCTGTAAAACAATTTATAAAACTAGGAAGAGTAGTGTAACTCTGTAGTAGACATGCTGGTGACTGTGTTCACAATAACTGTAATTGACAGGTAGTAAATTGAGTAGTGTAACACGGTACTGATGTGTGTGTTTACTGTGGGGTGTGCATGTGTGCCTGTGCCCAAGTGTGCATGTGTGTTAGTGTCCATGAGTGCATGTGTCCATTTCTGAATGTGTGCATTAGTATTGAAGTGCATCTCTTTCAAATATGTATTGAGACTGTAATCTGTGTTCCATGTTTTCCTCCCATAGGTTCTGGTGCTGCTCTGGTGACCTGCAGCAGGGAACCTGAATCTTGTGCCCCAGGTACTGATGATGATGAAATGTCTGTAATGGTGCAGGAAGGTGTGTCTGGGTCCGCCATTGGTCAGCCAATTGACAGTACACAGCTTTCAACCCCGTCAATGCGCACAGTCATCCTGCCGTTACATCCTTTGTCACCATTGTCCCTAGGTGATGGACAGTCAGCAGTGGGCATAGATCAGGGTAATGTGGTAACTGTGGTACATGCATCCTCACAAGGCAGCCATGTGCAGAGGCCTCCAATGGTACCACGCAGACAGTCGCCCATGGGTTCTCGTGGGGGCATCCGTGGCCGTACTGCCTCTGGCCGGCGTGCCCAAGGAGGTATGTCAACCTCCACTATGTTTAGAACTGTCATGCAGGCACAGGCACGTATGGAAAGGTACACCAGACAGGGTCTGAGGGAGCTGAGAGCATGTCGCATAGCCATGACAGACGGCATGCATGATGTTGCGAATGCTATCCGTAACTTCACAGATGTCGTTGACAGACGTTGTGGGGGCATAGAACAGCTGCTCCACAACCAGATGTCCATGGGCCAGGGCGATGGTGTGCGTTTGCGACGTCGACATGGCCGTATGCCAGCAAGAGCACCAGCTGGCAGTGGCCGTGGACGACAACAGGCCCACTCGCGCGCCTCAAGTGCCAGCACCAGCCCCAGCAATGCTGGGTCTGTGCTGTCATCCAGACACCCCAGGAGACCACGTGCACGTGGCTCTGGACAGTCCCAACAGGGAACTGTGTCCAGTCAACACACCCCTGCTTCCGATGACAGTACCCAGTCTGGGTTAGTACCAGATACGCCCGTAGCACCCTGCCAGGCACAGGTACCGTGTCCGTGCCCACAGACACTGATCTGGATGACCTGACAGGTGCAGTCTGTGGCTGTCCACAAAACCCTGTACATGGCAGCCATTATGTGGGACTGTGTGCGTGCTTACACACATGCAGAAACCTGGAAACCTAACACCTAGGGTAAACACATACACACACACACTGCACCAACAACGGTCCACCCTGTACTGCTGCCCCTCACAAACACACATACACACACATGTCAATTGGTGTTACCAGTGGCCGGCTTGGGCATACCTAACCCACACCCTGTGCATATGATGACACTGTGCCACCTCCTGCATACTACAACATTGGTGCAGGTAAAGGTAAACACGTTGCTGATGCACAGGGTGACTACATAGATGTGTATAAGTAGTAACATGTTGGTAACTGTTGACTGTTGCAGTATAAATGTGTGTATATCCCAGCAGTCCTGCTGCAGTAACTGTATGAATGTCCTCAATTGTTATCTGCACCCATACTACTTAACAAAGTGTACCAGCTGCACACCATCACATGCTAACATTGACTATGGCAATGCGCATCTTGTGCTGTTATGTAGATTCAGCTACATGTATCTGTTCTGTCACACATGCATCTATACACACCCTGCTACCCACACAGATGCACACACTCACCTGCCATTCCCATTATTTATCACCCTACATGAGTAGCTGTTGATACATGACAGGTACACATTTCAGAAGTGCACTATGTTGTTTACTACTGGCATCCCTTCTCTACCTGTACTCACAGGGTTCAGGCAACCTCATCAGTTGGAAGATGTAATGTGCATCAGGTACTGTAGCACCCTGATTGCCACAGCAAACATGTTTCCCATACGGAAATGCACACACAGACACATCCCACATCCACACACTTGCCACATTCAGGCTTCAGAACACTATCTAGGTATATTCGGGTACATGTGCGTGTTACAGTAGCATGTAACACTATACTGAGTACTGGCAGTTAGTTGTCTGTTGTCATGTTGTCTGTATAGAATAAAAGAATTGTTTGATTATCCTACTCCGTTTTGTGGACATTACTTGAAGAAGTGTTACCTTACATGTGTTATCAGTACCACCACCTTCTGTTTTGTAGTTTTGTTTGTATAGGGTGCTATCAACATCACTGCTTGTTAAGGGTAATGACCACCCTGCAGTGCATAGCCCCATGTGGCAAAAGCCACATCCCACCCCATCATTGTGCACACACACTAACCCCACCAACAGTAAAACACATACTTTCCATTTGCAAGATTCAAACCCATACCTAACTGTGCAATGACAGTAGAAACAGACACATTAGCAGAGTGTGCTATTTGCAGTAGTTGGAGAAATCCTTACTAATGCTGTACTTAGAGGGTGCTGACATCATCTGTGTGTAGGAGGAGGGATGTGCACCCTGTAGTGTGTTCTCCCAGTTGGCAAAAGGCAGTTAACCCTCCCAGCATAGTGCACACACATAAACCACACTCCTACATTCCCTTTGCAGGATTCAAACCCCTACCTAGCTATGTTAAGACACTACAGACGGACGCATTAGCACAGCAAGCTATTCGCATTACTGGGGGATTTCTTTTCCCCTGATATACTTATAGGGTGCTGACATCATCAGAGTCAAGAAAGTTGTGGTGTGTTTTCCCAGTTGCCAAAAGGGATGTGTTTTTCATACACACTTGCACACACACTTACCCCCCCTTCACACACACTTGCCACCTGCTGGATTCAAATCCCTACCTAACTATGTTATGACACTAGAGAGGGACGCATTAGCACAGTGCGCTATTCGCATTACTGGGGAATTTCCTTTCCCCTGATATACTTATAGGGTGCTGACATCATCAGAGTTTAGAAAGTGGAATGATCATCCTGTGGTGTGTTTTCCCAGTTGCCAAAAGGGATGTTTCTTTCATACACACTTACCCCCCTTCACACACACTTGCCACCTGCTGGATTCAAACCCTACCTAATTATGTTATGACACTAGAGACGGACGCATTAGCACGACGCGCTATTCGGATTACTGAGAAAATCCTTTTCTCCAATATACTTATAGGGTGCTGACATCATCAGAGTCTAGAAAGTGGAATGATCATCCTGTGGTGTGTTTTCCCAGTTGCCAAAAGGGATGTTTCTTTCATATACACTTACCCCCTTCACACACACTTGCCACCTGCTGGATTCAAACCCCTACCTAACTATGTTATGACACTAGAGACGGACGCATTAGCACAGTGCGCTATTCGTATTACTGGGGAATTTCCTTTCCCCTGATATACTTATAGGGTGCTGACATCATCAGAGTTTAGAAAGTGGAATGATCATCCTGTGGTGTGTTTTCCCAGTTGCCAAAGGGATGTTTCTTTCATACACACTTACACCCCTTCACACACACTTGCCACCTGCTGGATTCAAACCCCTACCTAATTATGTTATGACACTAGAGACGGACGCATTAGCACGGCGCGCTATTCGGATTACTGAGAGAATCCTTTTCTCCAATATACTTATAGAGTGCTGACATCATCAGAGTCTAGAAAGTGGAATGATCATCCTGTGGTGTGTTTTCCCAGTTGCCAAAGGGGATGTTTCTTTCATACACACACTTACCCCCCTTCACACACACTTGCCACCTGCTGGATTCAAACCTCCTACCTAACTATGTTATGACACTAGAGACGGATGCATTAGCACAGCGCTATTCGCATTACTGGGGAATTTCCTTTCCCCTGATATACTTATAGGGTGCTGACATCATCAGAGTTTAGAAAGTGGAATGATCATCCTGTGGTGTGTTTTCCCAGTTGCCAAAAGGGATGTTTTTTTCATACACACTTAACCCCTTCACACACACTTGCCACCTGCTGGATTCAAACCCCTACCTAACTATGTTATGACACTAGAGATTTGGGGAATTTCTTTTCCCCTGATATACTTATAGGGTGCTGACATCATCAGAGTCTAGAAAGTGGAATGATCATCCTGTGGTGTGTTTTCCCAGTTGCCAAAGGGATGTTTCTTTCATACACACACACTTACCCCCCTTCACACACACTTGCCACCTGCTGGATTCAAACCCCTACCTAACTATGTTATGACACTAGAGACGGACGCATTAGCACGGCGCGCTATTCGGATTACTGAGAGAATTCTTTTCTCCAATATACTTATAGGGTGCTGACATGATCAGTGTCTAGAAAGGGGGATGAGCATCCTCTGGTGTGTTTTCACATTTGCTAGGGGTAACATTTGGACCAAGTGTGTGAGCATGCCCAGTTCAGCCTTCCCGTGGCATGTTGTGTGAAAGATGTCTCATTTATCTAAGTGTGTGAGCATGCCCAGTGTGGGCTTTACATATGTTGAACTCTGCAGCCCATCACATTTGTGGATGAGTGTGACCTTCAACAAATACCTGAAGTTTATGGTTGTGTGTTCTGTGCCATGTTGTGTAGTTACTGTCCGAATGCTTTTTGTGTGAACAAAACAGGGAGTATACTGTGCCTGCAGGTTTTGCATGGGATACTTTGCACACAATTGTCAACATCCGCTCATACTGACCTAACACTGTAGCACTGTCTAGTGTAGTGTTTCAGTACTTTCACTGTGGTGGTCAGTATCCTGGCCTTTAGTCCTATCACTGCTTTACATTTCCATAGTGTGCACAACAGCCTGGTTAGGGTCCAGTTGTGCACATCTGCACAAAGGCAGTGCCTCTACAGACCCTGTTAATTGCTGCCCCATAAGCTTAACAAGTGTAGTCTGCAAATCTATGGAGAGGATCATAATTGAGCTCATAAACAAAGATATAGGGGACATGCAGACATTGTACCCATCCCATTTTGGCTTGGTCAGGGGCAGATCATGCCTTTTGTACTGGGTTGACATCTTCAAATTGGTCACTTAGGCCATTGTTGGGGAAAGGCAGTCCATACAGCCTACCTTGGCCTTGCAAACACTTTCAACACAATACCCCACTCAGGTATTGTGGAAAACCCTAACAACTGAAATGTAAACCCATATGTCACAAGATGGGTTGCAAACTGGCTTAAGGACGGGACCCACAGGGTTAGAGTTGCTGGCACTATGTTAGACTCCAGGCTGGTCACAGGTGGTGTCACACAGGGCTCAGTCCTTGGCCCCATTGTTTGTCATGTACTTCCCAGAAGTACAGGCCAACATGGGAGGACTTTGGATGACAATGTTAGCAGATGACTGCACACTGGGCACCATAGTGGACAGTGCATCACACACAGATATCCTTCAGAAGGGACTCACAGTAACTGATAGCTGGTGCCAGGGCCATGGCCTGAAGTCAGAGTGCACAACATGTGTAGACATACCCTTCAGGAAAAGCAAGGTGACCCCAAGCTACCATATAGGTGGCAATCCTCTAAGCACAGAGGAGGTTATCATGGACCTGGGGACCCAGGTTAACAGTCGCCATTCTTCTGAGACTCACATTGCTAAAGTGGCTAGGAAGACCTTCTACATTGCCCACCTGATCAGGCTGGGATTCACATCCAGATCTAGTGGGTCATTGTTCCCCTGTACTCTTCACTTATCAGACCGGTGATCGAGTCGAATGCCCTATTCTGGCTGTATCTCACACAACATCTGCAGCAATTGGAGACACCCTGACTGTCCCCCACCTAAAGGATCAAGGAAACCCAACAGCTGTCATATGCTGCCAGATTGACGACACTCACACTCTATTCACTCACATACCGTCTGCTTAGAGGTGACATGTGCCTGACATGCGAGGCCATGTCCAAACAGAGATTAATGGGCATGCTCCACCTCAGACTCAGAAGATCCACCTGAACCACTAGTGCAGGTGACTTACACCTTAGCAGGGATGTATGTTGGACATGTTGGAGGGATGGAGTTATCACCGGAGACTCCTATGCTGTGGAATACAATCCTGGTCCATTTGAGGCAGAGCACCTTGCTGGCTGTGTTCAAGAGGTATCTTGACCTAATGCTAGTCGGAGAATGTGTTTGTCCATCAACACATTGTAAGCGTAGTTCAACATGTCATATGTCTTGTTTAGTATACTGTGCCTCTGTCTACCTGTGACATAACATTGATACCCAGGGTAAACCTCCCATCTCCCATCCACTCATTAGGATTCCTGTTGAGGGACTCAACCAGTGTCTCTATGGACAACCTGTACTGGTAGTTTACTCATGTGTGGGGTGGCTTCTGTGTTTTGGATAATGCAGTACAGCCTGTCCTATATATGTCAGTGCTGGGGTTCAGGTCCCTCATGTGCATAGCTCCCTGCCATTCAGATTGTACAAGGTGCAGCATGTGCATTGATTCCAGCTTGGACATGGCTTTCTACATCAGGCACAGCTTGCATCTGGGTGGACAGCATGGCAGTGTGTGGAGCTGCACTCTGTTTAATCAGACTACACATTACATGTGTTCCAGCTCTGTCATACTCCTGGTGAGGTACTGTTGTGGACTTTACAGGTGCTGGATGTGTGTGCATGAGGTACACCCCACAGGGGCTGTTGTGGTCATTTCTAATGCTGATGAAAGATAACTGCAGAACCAGAATGACCTCCCCTTAGCTAGATGTCAGACAGCATGGACCATACAATCACAACTGAAAATAGGACCCTCTCCACAAAGGGAAAGTGTCCTGTCTGGTGGACCCCAGCCATAAACAAACTGTATGACAGATGAGGGTTACTAATGCAAGACAGAGCTACATCTCCAAAAGGGAAGACAGCTGTGATCAGCACTAGTAGAAAGCTACATTATCTCATAAAGACATGCAAGGTCAACTTGGGGACATAAATCACCAAAGACAATGAAGGTAACCACACTGATTTCTTCAGTTATGTCAGACACCTGGTTGTGAACCCTCGGATATGCTCAGAGTTGGTACACAACAACATATATTCCAGTGACCTGACAGATATTGGCAACATTCCGGACAGCTTCAGTGCGATTACCCCTCCCTCACCCCCAAAACAAGATAGTTATCACTGCTGTATGTAACCTCACTGTCATCTTGGATGTCCATGTGAGAGCCACACTCAGCAAAGACAAGTACACAGCATCCATGGGACCTGCTGGTATCTCCAGTTGCATGCTATGTGAACTCCAGAAGGGGCTGGACCCATATATACAACTGCTATTTAACCTTAGTCTTGCTACAGGATATGTACCTGAACACTGGCATACGGCAACAGTGGTTCCACTCCACAAGGGGATGCCTCCACAGACCATGGCAACTACCACCACACAGGCTTAACCAGCCTTGTCTGCAAAGATATGGGAGGAGTCATGGAGCTCTTACACAGACACATTACTGACCCACGGACCCTTGTTCCCACCTAGTTCAGCTTTGTACAGGGCAGATCCTGCCTTTTGCACCTTTGCACCCGAAAAGTACCTACCATGAAGATCAGGGTTCTTCAACACATGTCATATGCTTCCAGAATAGAGGAAGTCCAGCTTTGTTCAGTGTCATACCGCATACTTACAGGTGACCTATGCCTGACATACAAGACCATGTCCAATCAGGATTTGGTGGACATACTCCACTGCAAGCAATCCAAATCCACCAGAGCCATGAGAGCTGAGTATTTGAACCTCAGCACATACATGTATAGGACATGCTGGAGGGACAGAGTCATAACTCAGAGGCATCTCACACTCTAGCAGAGTATCCCAGTTCATGATTGACAGAGTCCTCACTGACTCTCTTCAGGAGACATCTGGACAACTGCATATGAGACAGAGGCACAGACTAGACAGAGACACAGTCATGTTATTCAATTACGTAAGGGCGTCATAATGTGTCACTACTAAGTCAGAGGCACAATATTCAGAATCTATTCTGTACACTTATTACCACTATAAGGGGTGGCAATAGCCACATCACTATGGCTAGACTTATACATGCACTAGGGCAGATAGCCTAGTAGTACACTATGACACTATGAAACACCGGTGTATGTGTAGCTATTGTCAATCAAACAGTATGATGTGGCTTGGGGGGCTTGATATCTCCCTGTAGTCCAACATTGTTTTGTCTATTCCTTCTAGCATGTCTAGGGATCAGTTGCTAGTGTCCTCTCCTGCTCAGCTGGTGAACCTGGGAATATTGAGGCACTGTTACAGTTGCCTCATGTACACTGACAACCCTCTCCTTCTGCCATAAAACACACATACATGTGAGAGATGCAACTATATAGCCAAAGTGGAGGCTGAGCTCTCTCAACATAGGACTAGCAAGACCAGAGAGAGGGTGAAGGTAACCACACACACATCTTTAATCCAGTCTCACATGGCACTGTCACAACTTAAGATCATACACATAGACACACAGAGACACTCTCGGAGGCTCTGATCAGAAGTCTACCAGAATGGCGGTGGCCACCACAGCAGACACTCACACAACTGCCTCCACAGGGCACAGCACATGCAACACATTGACCACAGAGTTGGTGTGCCAAACAGTCACAGCCCTTAAGGCCAAACACAATGCCGGACACACTTGTCATAGGTGACTCCATAGTCAGACACACTGATGTCCCACTCACCAGATCAGGTACAGAGGAGGTCACAGTAAGCTGCCTATCGGGCACTGGAATCCACCACATAATGCAAGCACTCAGGTCACTAAACTGCAAGTACAGGTCTGACCCAGTCATAATCCATGCTGGTGTGAACGACCTGAGATGTACCTCCCTGGACTACATGGAAAGAGACATAGAGGATCCCTCTGATTATGTAGGCCAGGCAGGTATGACCCTGACCTTCGGCAGTATCCTACCTTCACCAAGTATGATGCCACATAAACAGAGACAAGATGATCAGCTGTAGTATTTTGCTTAGACTATGGTGTCATTCTAAGGGGTCCAATGTCTGTCTGCCTGGGATGACATGCTGGACAGGCCACGGTGATTTGCAAGGGACGGCTTGCATCTGTCACCACTGGGCTTCCGGATTTCAGATGATGCTCTTGCCACCCCCATTGTGCCTTTAATATGCAAGACTCAGATTCTACACCTACCACCCTAGAACACAGTAAAGGAAAGACACTAAGGGTAATGCTGCTCAATGCCCAAGGTCTCAACCTCAAGCTGCACACACTCTATGCCCTTCTCAGTATGTAGCACATTGATGTCTGTGCTGTGCCTGAAACCTGGTTCACAGCTTCTGACAGCACCCTGGCACTATCGGGTGTTACCTCATATCATGCATTCTGGCACCAGCATCCCGACAACACCAAGAAGGATGGTGGGTGTCCATATTCATCAAGGACACCCTCACCTCATGGTTGGTGGCAACACACGATGCATCAGAGACCATCCAGGTGCCAGTGACCGTAGGCAAGACTGCTCTGCAGTTTGTAGCATGTTACATGCCACCCGCTCAAACTCAGGTACCTCACACAGCTATCCTGCAAACACTGAAGGGGATAAATGTATCTCAAAACACCATCCTACTGGGTGATTCCAACTATCCACATATAGACTGGGATCACTAATCATGCCACAACACTCTAACACAAAGGTTCCAAGAGTTCATACACTGAAATGCCATGGAACAACTGGTCCCAATCCCCTCAAGTGGAGGCAACATACTAGAACACATCATCACGAACATGGGGTCACACTGTTCAACACCAGACATATACCCATCATTGGTGAGATCAGATCATGGACTATTCTCAGTGGGAGTCCACATCCCACCCACACCCCAGATGGGAAATGAAACGGTGAAGACCTTCTCAAATGCCGACTTCACATTTCTGAGGACTGGTGTGGTCTCTTTCAAGGCCCCCAGGCCAGCAGACACCATTACCCAAGCCACTGTATCACTTAGAAATGCCTTCTACCAGCACCTCCAGGACTGCATGGTTCAGGCAATCCCAAATAATAATGACTCTTTGTACCACAGGCAAGCATCCAGTCTGGTGGACCCTAGCCATAAACAAGCTGTACAACACAAGGAAGGAGCTACTACAAGATAGAGCGTAATCCGTAGGGGGGAAGGCACCCCTGCTCATTGTGAGTAAAAAACTGGGTTCCCCCATACAATCATCCGAGGCATGTTTTGAGAAGTAAACCCACTCAGGACTCCAGGGACAATCATGAGGCCTTTTTTACCTATGTTTGAAACCTGGGAGGAAACTCCCAGATATGCTCAGACTTAGTTCAGAATAATGTTGATATCACTGCACCTACAGACATTGGCAACATACTGACTGACAGGTTCAGTGCAGATTTCTCCCCTCCCCAACTGGGGGTATGTCCACCAGAGGATTGTAGCCGCCCAAACATCTCCACTGCTGGGGTGGGAACTGCTCAATCCAAGGCAGAAAACACTTTATCCATGGGACCAGATGGTGTCCCCAGTTGTGTGCTCCATGAACTCAATGAGTAATTACACCCGCAGTTAGGGCAGCTGTTTAATCTTAGCCTCACCTCAGGATATGTTCCCAAGGAGTGGCATACAGCAATGGTGGACCCACTTCACAAAGGAGGTGCCTCCACCAACCCCAGAAACTACCATCCCATCAGCTTGACAAGCCTGTTCTGCTAAGCTATGGAGAGGATCATAATGGGAATTCTAAATGAAGACATAGGGGACTTGCAGACATTGGATCCAATCCAGTTTGGCTTTGTCAAGGGCAGATCATGCCTTTTAAACTTGGTTGACTTTTTCAAAACACTCACCCAGGCCATTGACGTGGGCAAGGCAGTCCACACAGCCTACCTTGACCTGGCAAAGGCTTTCGACACAATACCCCACTCAGGTATCATTGAAAACATCACCAGCTTAATTGTGAACCCATACATCACAGCATGGGTTGCAAATTGGCTAAGTGACGGAACACACAGGGTCAAAGTTGCTGGTGCCAGTTCACACTCCAGAGCTGTCACAAGTGGTGTCCCACAGGGCTCAGTCCTGGGCCCACATTTGTTCAGTATCTACTTTTCAGAAGTACGAGCAAACACAGGAGGATTATGGCTGACAAAGTTTGAAGATGACTGCAAACTGGGAAGCATAGCTGGAAACCCATCTGACACAGACATCCTTCAGAAGGGTCTCATAGACACAGATAACTGGTGCCACGGCCATGGCCTTACATTAAACACTAAACAATGCATAGCCATACCCTTCAGGAAGAACAAGGTTACCACTACTTCCCATCTAGGTGGCAATCCTCTAAGCACAACGTAGGTTATCAGGGACCTGGGCACCCAGGTTGACAGTGACCTTTTGCTTGACACTCACATTGCCAGGGTAGTTTGGAAGGCCTTCTACATTGGCCACCTCATCATGCAGTGATTCACATCTAGATCAAGGGAGGTCATCGTTCCCCTGTACTCATCACACCAATGATTGCATACACTGCCCCATTCAGATTGGATGGGCCCACAAATTCCTCGACAGGAGGTGAAAGGGTCTCAAATATATTTCTTATGCTGCCCGACTGAAGGAATTCCAGATGTATTCAGTCACTTACTGACTGCTCAGAGGTGATCTGTGCCTGACATACAAGGCTATGTCCAACCCAGACTTTATGAACATGCTTCACCTCAAGACCTCTACATCCATCAGAACTACAAGGGCAGGAGACCTAAACCTCAACACAGATATTAATAGGATGTGCTGGAGGGACAGATTCATCACCCAGAGAGTCCATATGCTGTGGAACAACATCCTGGTACATGTGGGGCTGAGCACCTCACTGGCTTTGTTCAAGTGAGATCTTGACCAATGGATGGGAGATTGCAGGTATACCCCAGGGATAACCTCAGTATCACTGCTTGACAGAGGCACAGCAAAATAATGGGCATATCCATCAACTTGCAGGGGTGGCAGACACCACAAAACTCAGGCCTAGGCTTATTAATGCCCTAGGGCAGATAGCCTAGTATGAACCTATGGACATAGGCCTGGGGCAGTTCCTGCTATTAGGACAGTGGTCTGCAGCAGGCTATATAGTAGTAGTCAGTTTTAGCCATTGTTTTTTGACCATGGCTATTCCATGTTGCTTCTTGTTGTGGTACAAACATGGGTGTGTGGTTATCCATGCTATTTATTGCTAGACACCCTCATTTTGTATCTTGTTCCATGTTTTTGCACATGTACATCACTGTATGACGTGCAGCTGTTTCCACAGGGTCATATGCGTGGATATGGATGTTAGTTGGGGTCCTCAGGTGTGCATATTGTACATGATATTACATTACTTAACACATGGCATTCATGCCTCAGGTGGTGCTGCAGGGCCACCTCTGTCGGATACACATACTACACTCCCTGTACATTTGGAAGCAGGTTGTATCATGTTAGGCATCCCTGTTACTGTATGAGTGAGTCAGAGCGGGTATCAGTCCCAGTGTTCCTACTGACCAAGCATATGTGCTATGCGTTGCCTCTTTGCCAAGGCCAGGGCATACTGGGCACGCCTCCTTCTGCCTACTGGGCCAAGCTCACGTTGTTCCTCCTCCAGGTCACCCCCTGCCTCTGGTGGCCTTTGCAATGGTGGGGCCATGTTTGGCCCAGCCCTGTGCTGGTCCTGCTGCAGCTGTTTCCGCAGGATCATATTATGTAGCATAGCACATATCATGATCATTTGGGTACATGTAGTTGGTGTGTACTGCAAAGCTCCACCAGATGTGTCCAGACACCGGAACCGTGACTTGAGCAGCCCAAACACACGCGCTATGATATTACGTGTTTGTGCGTGTGCCTCATTATGGCGTTCCTGTTCAGGTGTGTGTGCATTTCTGATGGGTGTCATCAGCCACGGCTCAAGTGCATAACCTGCATCCCCACTAGGTGTCCGTGTGGGAAGTCCCCATTGGCAAATGATTGGTACAGCTGCGTCAGATGCCAGATGTGGGAATCGTGGTAGCTCCCAGGGCAGCCAGCACAAACATTCATTATTATGCCCTGGGCATCACACACGACCTGGCAGTTGATGGAGGGGTATCCCTTGCGGTTAATGTAGACTCTACCCCGCTCACTGGCTGGTGCTTTGATGCATATGTGCGTGCAGTCTATTGCACCCAGCACCTCAGGGTATCCCGCTATTTGCTGGAAGAGACGCATATTGCTGGCCACAACTTCACGGTCATTAGGGACATATATATGATCACTGACATGTGGTGACATGGCATCCAGGAACTGGTGCAGTACCCTGGAGGCTGATGCCTGTGATATCCCCAACATATCACCAGTTGGTCTCTGGAAGGTACCTGTTGCTAGTATTCTTAGGCCAACACATACCTTGGTTTCCACTGGGATGGGTTCCCCTCTGTTGGTTCTGTGTGTGAGGTGTGGCCTGCACAGCTCAACAATCTGCTGCAGGAGCTCTCTGTCCACTCTATAGCGCTCTACTATCTCCAGCTCATGTAACCCATGGTAGGTGACCCTGGGCCTGTATACTCTTCTCCTTCTCCTCACTCTGGGTTGTCTGTCAGCATCTGCATTGTCACCACCCTCAGCAATTCGCCTATGCCTGATTATAATAGCCATGGCAGCCCCTAGCATTTCTGCTCTGAGTTCAGCTTTATTTCAGTTTTCAATTCTGATAGCTTAGCTTCTGGCAGTATCTCTTGTGAGAAACAGCCTTCACTGCTCTTTGTTGTGTTTTAAGTGCTGGGCTGGGCTTCTAGTCTGCCTGTGTAATTGCCTGCTTGTAATTGTTTCCACCAATTAACTCCAGCAGTATTCCCTGGCAGTTTCCCTGTATTTTGGTTGTTTCCTGCTTCCTCTCTGTTTCCTGAGGGGGAGCAATGTGCACACCAGCTTAAACATGCTCAGAGTCACTTAAACGCGCTCACACATCCCTACACAGTGTTACACGCGCGCACACATCCTTACACGGTGTTAGCTAGGCTGATTCATGCTAAAACGCGCGCACACTGCCTTACATGCGTGCACGCCTGCGCAAACCGTTGTAAACAGTTTGCAACACGCTCCCACATGTTAAACCTGCCTTACACGCGCGCATGCACGTATATCAAGAAACTTTGAGTGTAGGGATAGCGTATACCCTCAATTTCTTGACTTTCCTAGTGTTCTGTTGGGACACACCTCCCCCCCTGATATCTGTCTGTCATCTGTTACCTTACATTGCCCTCCAATCTGGGACATTTCTTTCTATCCTTCCCCTCCGTGATGTCACCTACCTCTTACTCTGTTCCTCCCCCTTCTCTAACTCTTACACTACTCAGAAAGTGCTCATTACCTATGTGGCAGTGTGATTCAGTATTGTAACCCTCATTTACATAGGATTGCCTAGTAATGCTTAGTTACATATCTTACACGGAGCTTCCCCCCCTTGACAACCACTAAACGGAGGCCATATTGTTTTTAGTCTGCAAGTCCCTCCATTGACATTCCATGTAATACATAAATCCCACAATTGTGGGCTTATAAGCTTCGGTTTTCAGTTTTAGGTAGCGCACCCGCTTATGCTGGTGTGCGCTGCAGTTAAACACAATAATCCCGTGAAAAAAAAAAAGTTAAATGACTTATTTTTGCAACACTTTTTCATGCCAATGGCCACATATTTGACCATTGGCATGCTTAATGACACATATGCACCCTTTATTTGGAGCTGACATAGCTCCATTTTTGATTTTGCAGAAATGTACTCAGTTGTCAGCTGAGTACATTTCTGCAGCTAACACGTCCGTTACACGGACTGGTTTCTGCTTCGTGGATCGCTCAAATACCTCATTTGCATATCTTTCAGCTGCAAATGAGGTATTGAGCATTTCCACGCCCAGTCCGTGTAAGAGACGTGTTAGCTGTCTCTTACACGGAGGTTTGGGCTGTACCTGAATCGGGAGGCTTACACGGAGGCTTACACTACTCTTGAACTCCGTGTAAGCCTTCCTGAATCTGGCCCTGTGTTTTTATGTGTGGAGACGCTTGTATTGATGGTTGAAGGTAACATGTAGAAACAAGTGGCATGGAGTGTGTGTGGGGGTGCAGTTTGTGAGGATAAAGTCAAAGAGGTTAACACCCATTGTAGGGGTTGGGGCAATTTTCAGTAAGATGTTGGTATGTACTAAGTCACGTAATGTCTTGGTATATCTATTGGAAGTCATATATGTTTACCAGCTGATAGAAAAGTAATGAAATCTTGGGCTTCATGAGTATCTTATTGAGTTGATTTAGATAACCACCATACACTGTAGGGGGCATGAAGGCATGAAGAGGACTTGTAGTTAGCATGATGTGGTAGGCAGTTTTGTTGCAATACGCTAGGCTCTCTAAAGCACTAGGTTGGCATCTGATGTCTACCAGACAGTGGGTTGCATAATAATTGTGGATTTGTCCCCACAGTTTCCATTTGGTAGGTGCAATACCATGACAGTCATTGTGTAAATAGGAATATCTTCCTGGAAAAGGTAAGCCTCAGACTCCATCATTTTGTTGTTTAAACTTATAGCAATGAGCAAAGCAGCTCTGTTGTTGTTCAAATAAAATTGTCTTCGTAGTTATGCTTATAAGTTGAACATTGCCTAAAAGAGATACTATAGGGAAACATAGGTTCTAGCCAGTATGCAAAAAACATGAGCCAAGAGGGTCAGGCCATCCCTGGCAAAGCAAAAGAGTCTGTTGACTATCTGGTCCCAGACAGATACACACTTGACCCCCTAGAATGACTCCAGTTAACAAGCTAGTTTTTGTAGCCAGTTATTTAATTATTCTTATAGATGGAAGAGTATTGCTCAGCATGCGTAGTTTATTCTCCTTAGAAACATAGGTGATAGATCAAGTTGTATCCTATTGAATCCCTATTTAGGTAGCTTGCCTAAGGTCGCTCACTCTCACATGGGTAAAACAAGTCCATACTCATATATAGGATGATGAAGTGCTCTGAGGGCATTACAACCTTCCTGATCACAGCACCAGAGAGACAGTAATTCTGTCCTTATCCAGTATGGCAAAAATCTGTGTTAGTATGTCTTACAATAGAATTATCTATAATAAGTACTTTAGGTTGACAGGTACCTACTAAGCTATTGATCTTTGAGGATTGTAAGAAGCCAAGCCTTGCATTCCTATATTTATAGCATAAGTGTTCTGCCAAGACAGGAATCTGCTAAATAGAAGAGCAGCTACAGGAATGGTAACAGCAGAACAACAGGGAAAGGTGGTGATTACTCCTCCTCCTCCTCTCGCCTGGAACAGTTAGTGGCAACAGCCTCAAGCCATTTCAGTCAGAGAGATCCCAAGGTTCTTTTTGGGCATAGTAATCTGAACTTAAAATGTAAAAAGGGGGTGATAGTAGAACCTCTTTCTCCTTTCTTCCCTCCCTCCTTCATGTGTGTTGTACAAATAAGCACAGCAGTCCATGGCTCAGCAGAATAAAATGCTGAGCCACGCAACAGTCACTTATTTATAGCAGAAAAGTTCCCACTGAGTAAAGAATCTGCCAAGCTGTAAGGATCAGCTTGCTGTTTCACAGTTTAGAGGTGGAAGGATCATGTGCACGAACATGACTGAAGCAGTTGCTGCTATATTATGCTAGACGGATTAATTTGCTATTTGTTCACCAAGATCTGCCTTGTATTTTACATGCATTTGTTATGCTAGTAAGGCATTCATATAGTTGCCTTTTTATTCTTTTCTGATTCATTGGTACACATAGACACACACAGTCAACAGATTTTACAGTTGAGCCTGTTACATAAACTTTTCTTTTTTACATTTAAACATGCTTTAGGGAATAAAGGTAATAACTGGCATCTATTTTCTCTTACCTTTTTATAGTGTGTCAGCTAAAATTAGGATGTGCAGTCATCTACTGTAGTTTCTAGAAGAACATTGTTTTCTACTATAGAATTAATGATTTATCAGTCCAAGATAAAGGCATCTGGAATGTAATTCCAGTCCAGTGTTTTAGTTCATGCTCTTTTTCATAACGTTTGTGAACTTCCCTGTGAAGCCTGGCTATCATGATGTAAATCAACATAATGGAACACAGTTTTTGTTTAAGTAAATCTGAACTATTACTTACTCTTCTCTATGAAATCAGTAACGAATAGTTCATTTAACAATAACAATTCTAATTAGGACAATAGGATTTGGAAAGGGGGACAGATAAGTGTTGCGATAGCGTATTCTTACCCACAAGCAAATGCATTGCTTATAAAGTACTATTGCAGAAGACTTGCTCATATTTGTCTGAGATGAGTGTGTGTGTGTGTGTGTGTGTGTGTGTGTGTGTGTGTGTGTGTGTGTGTGTGTGTGTGTGTGTGTGTGTGCGCGTGTGTGCATGCATGCATTGTGGAAATCTGTAGTGTAAATGTTGCATCAAACTCATCCTAGAATATATAGAATGAAAAGTTTAGTCAGAACACATTTATGGTGCTCTAACATGGATCAGGATATAGGAAAGGAATGGGCCAAAAAGCCATGATCTAGTCTGCTGACTATACTGGCCCATTCCTTGGGAAATGCTTTTTGTTTTGATATGTACTTGTTGAGAGTTTAAAATTAATTACTATATATGCTGTAAATTCCTTTAGTTTTCAAGCAACCAGCCAGGAACTGAGACAGTGCCCTCATCCATATCTCTCAACCTTTTAACACAAGAAATCTGGACAAAGCCTAAAATAATGGGGGGGGGGGGCAAAGGCCCCCACACAGGAACAAATATTAAAGATTGCTCTTCTAAACTTAAAAAAAGTTGCTAAAATAGCAGCAATTGTGATATTGCACATTTTCTGAAGTATATGAAGTCTGACACACAAATGTTTTTCATAATTTAGTGACTTCAATTTTAAGTGATTTGCCAGAAAACTACACATTTTATGAGGAACAGACCAAAAATATGAGACAAAAATATGGGCATTCTGTGAAAATCTGAACAGTTGAGAGGTATGCCTTCATTTACATGTTATTTCAGAAATGTTAATTTCTGTTAATAGATCTTGTTTTACTGGTTTGGAAATGGAATTTGTTGGTTGACTTTTAGCTGGTCACATCTGAGTTGTTTACAGGCTATCTGATCACAGCTGAGCACTCATGTATATATTCCAGTTTGAGTGGACTCTGATGCACATTTCAGATTTTTTTATATACCTTCTCTGAGGTGGCACCATCTCAGAACTGGTATATATAAAAATCTGGACTGTGAGGCACTGCCTTTTTAATGGGGGATACAATGAAGCTTGCCCCGCTGCAAAAATTCTGTTTTAACATGTTGCCAATTGCAAACACATACTTTTGCAAGCAGTCTCCAGTAACTTACTGGGACTTGAGGAAATACATCATATATCTTGCACTCTGTTTCCTGTTAATTACCTAGAAGAGAGGACTGTACAGACTTTGAAGGATGTAATAATGAAAATAAAAAGCAAAGTTGTGGAAACAAAATGTCAGGATTCTTGTTTACAAATTAATAACTCACATAGAAAAAGATTTTATTCCTGGCAAAAATGTTATGCCAGAAGAACAAAGATCTAAATTTGACTTTCTTCTATCATATGTGAAAAATGGTCTTAGAAGCAATTTTGGTGAATGAACTAAGTGTAGAAATTTTACACCTAGAGATGAAACTATGCATGGCACTGCAGTTGTTCCTAAATGGATCCCAGGGATGGATGAAATATATTCTGGACCTGTGCCGTACATGATGCTCACACGTAATGGCTCATCTGTGAGGAGGCATGTTGATTATATCAGAACTTGATTCACAAACACTCTATCAATCTGTGGACCTATAAAAAGACAAAACAGCTTCATGTAGAGGCTCTGATGTGGTTGCTGCCATATATACTGGACACAAGGGTGTAGCCAGACATGCACCATATATACTAAGGAATACACTTTTTGGAATAATTATATTTTATGTAATGAGATGTGCTAGATTTATCTTTAAAACGTCATATGTAAATATATAATGTTGTTATTTTTTAAGAACTAGGTTTTGATATGTATTTTTTAGAATGTTAGGGTGGCTAATAGAGCATTTGTATAAACCTGTCATTTCAGAAGACCTTTAAAAAAAAAAAAAAAGCAATGAAGATTCTCTTTTGATCTTTTTTGCTTCTGTTGAATATTGCTGGTGTACTGTGCAAGTGTGGGAATATAAGTACTATACACATACTCAGTACATCAACAAACTCGGATGAATAGAAAACAACGTAGAGGAACACTATGGCACCATTATAAAAAACATTATTTAAGAAAGGTAAGCAACTATTGAAAAGGTATGCTGTGCACACACAAGAACATGCAATATCTGAGTTGGAGAGTAACACTCAGAGAGGGAGGGATGGAGCTACAGTCCGGAATTTGGTGCTTAATTGAAACATTCCTGGCTATGCCCTTTACTGGACATATCTGTAGAAGTTGCAACTGAGGGACCCATAACCCTGCTTGTTATGAAGGGGAATTAGATGTTCTTTGTTCTGTGAGTAAAATGTATACCCTAATCACCCAACATACCTTATTAGATTGTAGGCAAACAGTTTTGTTTGGAAAGAGTAAGAGTTCACTTTGGTTTTACTGAAGGCCTGGCCGTCTAGCCAGTCCCACCTAGTAAACTTTTAGGTAATAAATTATTGTCTGATTATACAATGAAGGGTCATTACTATTCAAAAATGAGCTCACTGATTGGATTATGTGATTGCATCACATGTTAAATCTTGTCCCTATTTTGGGGCCTTTGGCTCCCATTACATAAGCATTTATTCACATTAAGAGGTTGAGAGGTATGTATAGAAGGCAGACCAAATACAAGAAAAATCAGTGCATTCTGCGAAACCTAAGAAATGTACTGGGTTTTCTTTGTATTTCTTCACTGCTTTGGCAGACTTTCTTACCTCTGAGCTTTCCAATTTTTAGAGAAGAAAAAAAAGCAATAATGAGTCTCTTTTCTTCTGTGCTTCTATTGAACAGCACTGATGTACTGTGCAAGTGTGGGAGTGTAAGTCGCTTACACATGTGCAGTACATCAACAAACACAGAAAAGTAGAAAACAACATCGAGGAACACTATGGCACCATTATAAAAAGACATTTAAGAAAGGTAATACATTTCTTAAATAATGTCATTGTATAATCACAATAACCGATGAGTGGGTATAAGTATATGAGGATTTACCCACAGATGGCTTGGTTTAATCACTCAGGCATCATTGTCACGATCAAACCATGCCAACTGTGGGTAAAACCTCATATACCCACACCCACTCATAGGCTATGGCTTAATTACATGGGTCTATATCACGAAGCTGAATGTTAAAAACATTGAATGCACTTACGGCGAACTCTAAAAACCGAAACCACAGAATGTCGAAGACATGGAACAGCAATTTTTTTCCACAGGGAAAAAAATCTCTGCTCCAAAAAAAAAAAAGAAAACAAAAAACAAATCCACAGGCAAAAAGTGGGGGGCTTCAATCCACACCCTCTCGATGTGTGAGGATGTGCCCCCCACACCCCCCTACTTAAATATACCAACTCCAAGGTTGCACCACAGTGAAGGAAATGGCAAAGTCCTGGCAATGGCTCAGAGATTTTTTTTTTTCCCTGGGGAAAAAAATCACTGTTCCGGACGATCGACATTCTGTGATTTCAATGTTTACAGTTCGACATACCAGCATTCGCTATTTTTAATGTTCGACTTCATGATATAAACCGTAATTATATAGTAATGTAGTACTGGTGAATGTATAGAAGCTCTGGTTTTTAAAAACTGCCACAAATAGTTTGATACTAAAATTATAGTTATATAGGAAGGTATTAGCATAAAATGATAGGCAGTAATATCTTGTGCAAGTATTCATATATTACTTGTAGTGTTAGAACAGCTACTAGGTGATGGAAGTGTTTCAGGGATTAAAGTTTACTTTTGATACACTTTATTTTGGAGCCTGCTCAAACCAGTTTGATCCCATTCACAGTACTGGAAGTATTTTTGTTGCTGCTTTAATACAGTGTGCATCATATGTTAAAACTTCAGAACTATTAAAGAAGTGTGTTTTTATTTATTTATTTATTTTTGTCCAGTATTTATAGGTCCCAAAACGTGAGTTCAATAACAAGCTATTTACTGCTCTGATAATGGGAGTCTAGGAGAATTCAACTTGTTTTGGAAGTACTTATACTGATGTAATGTGACACAAAGCAGTAGATGATGGGGCAATTAAATTTGTCCTTGATTTTAACATAAAGCACTGTTAAAATCATTAGTCCAGATGGATAAAGCACTGAGCTATTAATTAACTTCCTCTTGTGCCCAGGATACATGATTTGGTTCCTTCCATCTTTATTTGTCTACTTTTTGACTCTCTGCAAGTCACTTAACCAGATAGTACTCCTTGGTCACCCCTGAAAAGGGTCAATTTGTCCAGTGGGTTTACCTGGTCAACAAGTTAGTAAAATAAATAAAAATAATACTAAATGAGATGGCATGCCGTGCAAATAGCTAGCTGGGCTCATTTGCTCTGTTTGTTATTGCAAAGAAAAAGCTGGTATTGAACTGAAGAGTTTACTGATAACAGCTCATAAAATAAAACCTATGACATTACAGAGGGGGAATGCACATTATTGTGGCTACTTATATTTCTGCACTTGTGTAAGATTTAAACCGTGTGGTGCAATGTGGGCATACGTATGTTTGCTGCATATTTATTACTCATTGTTCCTATCAACATGTTTAAGTGTTTTGTGTGCATGAGGAGTAAAGAAATTTAATAATCCATAACATGTCAGCATGAGAATGAAAGAGTAAAAAAAAGTATTGACCAAAAAGCTGTTTCTCTGCTTGATGATTGATACAACTATTGAATTACTGCTGAACAAGAACACATTAAAAAAGCTGTTAGTACTCATAAATGGCAGTAGTCGTAGCTTTACTTGAATGGCACAGTGGTGTGTTGGTAAGAACCTGTAATTTATTGGCACAGTGTTTAAGAATTTAACAAACTTTATAGTGCATACTAGTACTTTTTTCTTACATTATCTTCTTGATTAGCAAGTAGTTTAACATAACTGTTTAGATAAAATTACTACATTTTGTTTCATTGCTATTTCTTCTGGTGTACAATTTCTGAATTTATTTAATGGATGAGTGGTGTGCTTCCAAATTTTGATAATTTTATTATTTATTGAGTACCTAAGAGTGTGTATAAAAGTGTGTTTTTTAAGCAAAAGATCCACTTTGTGCTAATTTCCTTTATGCCCTGGCACATACTAAGGTTTTTGCTTCTAGCCTAAATCACAATAGAAAACCTGGTTTGCCCTGTAACACCTGTGCTCATTTTCTTTTGAATATTGATTTTTAAAACTACAGGCAGTTGCAATCTGACTAGTGACTGCTGATGTTTCTTTTCATTCAGGTGATTTCCCCTGGTAATAACCTCTCCCCGTTATCATGTGTCTTTTATATCCTTTGCAGTGCATTAATTACATCTTTTTTGAGATAAATAGCACCCCATAATCATTCTGTGTAGCAGCTAAATGTTCACATCCTAAAATGAAGCTAAACCTTTAGTTTTTGACTCGCGAGTGTATAGTTTTTATTTATTTGTAGTGAAACAAAACTGCTGTATTTCTGTGAAAGGTTTCAATTTAGCCAGATCATTTTCATTTACTGATTCCTTTCTGTTTTGCCCATCAGTGTAGCAGCTTTTGTTTCATCTACTGATATGTTTATCTGAATGTTTGTCAGATAATGTTCATCTTTATATCACTGTTGCAGTAGCCTAAGCTATATGGGATGTATCCTGCCAAGGATCTGACATCTGGCCAGGATTCAAAGCCTTTGGGCTCCTTCCAAGGTCTAAGAAGTCACAAGGGTATAGCAGTATAAAAGAAGATATGCAAATGCCAGTTTAAGTACTTTCTTGCCATTAAAGGTACTAGTCAGACTCCATCTTTGCTGTGTCTTCAGTGGTTCATCAGTTAGCCTGTTCAGTATTTTGGGCAGATAAGCACCCCATTGAGGGTGCTCCTTCCATACTTTTTGTGTGAAAAGTATTGTGTTTTATTTTTCTTGATATTTAGAGAAATTGTATCTATATGGATGGCAGATTCCATATAGATACTCCCACATAGCTTGTCTTTTTTGCTTAGGGAAAAAACACGGTGACAGTCATACAATTTATGCTTATCATTTACTCCTAAAATTATTAGGAGTTGGCTTAGCTTGCTAAAGCTTTACTCTTAGAAAATCAGTGGCTTAAGGCCCTTAAGCAACCAACTATGGACTTTAGGACTAGTACATTGGATGGCTCATCTAGCGCCCGGTGTGGTCCCCATTGTAGTGATCCATGCCCCTCAGCTCTTCAAGTGTGAAGAGCCAAAATAAATAAATAAATAAATAAATAAATAAATAAATAAATAAATAAAATAACCCTAAAAACTACTTTATATTGTATTAAGCCAATCTCTATATTTGTAGCAATTGGTTTACTACAGTTAGACACAGACATTCTCAGTTCTTCCACTAAAAAAAAAAAAAAAAACTCCCTACTATAGCAAACTGATGCTACATTTGTAGCAGTACTACAGTTAGATCCATTCCCCCAGCTCATCTATTAAAAAAAACAAAAAAAAAAACACTTTACTGTAGAAAACTAAATCAGCTTACTACAGTTAAATACACCCCCAGCTCTTCCACCGAATAGAATTTAAAAACAAGCTATTTTTTTTAATCTTTAGCAGGTCGATATATTGGCTAGTTATAGTTTAACATAAAGGATTCTGCGGTGGTGCAGCGGTAGTGTTGTTGCCTTACAGCAAGAGGTTCTCCCGTTCGATTCTCGGCTGGAGTGTGGGGAGTGCCTTCTGTGTGGAGTCTGTATGTCCTCCCCGCAGTTGGGTGGGTGTTAGAAAGACATGCGTAAATTGGCGTGTTTTCGTTGAAGGTTGAACATCGAGCTGGCACCTTGGCGTTCGTGAAAATCTACTGCCAATCATTAGCAGACCAGAGTTCTGCTGTGGTGACCCCTAACCAAGAAAAGCCAAAAAGACAACAAAAACAGTTTAACATAAAGGAAGTTCCGAAGTGCTTTTCTCTTTCTGTACCAGCATGTCATGAACAAGGTTGTTGCAGAGTTACCTTCTTCTGATTAAGCACTAGGCTAGCTGTCCTTGTGGATCATTTTAAGCCTAGCCAATTTTCCTTTCAAAGGTGAGAATTAAACCCTGTACCTTGTGTCTTTGAGGTAAGCACCTTAACCATTATGCCAACCCCAACCCCAAAATTTTCATGTGGGTTTTGAACCTACAGTCACAAAGCTCCCCACATTACTGCTCTGATGATTAACCTGTTGAGCTACTCTACTTAGAGTTCTACTGTGAATTCTAAGGATTCACAATAATGAGATTAAGGCTTCATTACTATCTTTACTTTCTTCAGTTACACAAGTCCACAAGTCACAAAGCATTCTTTGAGATGCTGTTATGATACTGTGGATGTAGTGCCTGGAAAGATCCCAAATCCTTCACTAGGATACATGTCTCCCTTGATAAGGAGGTATTATTTGTTAAATCATCTGGTGATGTCTGGAAAATATTTGATTAGAGAGGAAACTGATACAAGGGATCAAGCAAATATTTCAATTACCCACCCCCAAATACAACAGACATTACCCTTCCAGCCTTAGACCATTTATCGGAAGCTATTTAAACAATCCCAACAAAAGTCAGGAAGAGACCAATTCAAAAAGCAATGGTAGGGCAGCTGTAAGAAAAAGGAGGGCATTTCAGGCCCAATCTCAGTCCAAGAAAAATGACTGATTACCTCCCTTCACTCACTCTCTCTTCCCCACTTTGGCAACTATTTAAAGCTTTCAACCTGAAAGGTCATAGCAGATTTAGGGTACTAGAAAGTATTCAGAATGAGTACAGATGGCAATGGACTCTGTCCTTCCAAGGCCAGGAATTTCTCCTCACTCTTAACAATCAGACCCACTTCTTTCCTCCCGTCATTTCTCATATGTTGTCCCAAAGCATGATAGAATCTGTACCAGAGGATCAAAAAGGAAGAGAGTTCTAGTCAAGAAACCTTGTAGCACCCAAAAAAGAGGGAACCTGGAAGTCGGTTCTGGACTTGTTCCTCTTAAATCTTCACATCAGGGCTCAAAATCCTCACAACACATTCCCTTTTTCCTCCTCTAAATTTCGTGGTCAGTCTAGGTCAAAAAGATGCTTATTACCATTTTCCATTCACAGAAATTTCAGATGCTTTTTAAGGTTTTCTGTTTCATGTTTTCATTTCTCTTCTTTACCCTTTTTTATCCAAAGCTCCGATGGTAATCATGAAGTCTCTAATACCATTAATTGGTTTTTGCAGGTTACAAAGTGTTCTCATCTTTCCTTACTTGGATGATGGCCTTAGTTTTGCAGCCTTAGAAAAACTGTCAAGAATGTCTCCTCTTTGTCAAACTGTTTCAGATCCTAGGTTTTTACATCAACCAGGAGAAATAATCTCTAATTCCTTCCAACTTTGTCTTTTCAAATCCCTGTGCTGTACTTTGTAAAGAAGGAGCTTTGGTGGTGAATAGATCAATTGTTTCTATTACAGATGTCTCAGACTTTGTTTGGAAGACTGTACCCAAACAATTCAAGGTACAAGGTCTTTGGGACCACCATTTCAAAACAAAGCATATAAACATCAAAAAGATGATGGCATTGGTAAATGCTTTGAAAACTCTGAGTCATTTATGGATTCCAGGATCTCATTTGGTAATCAGAGGCAACACCACTGTAAATATCTCTCAAACCCTTACTGCAAGAAATCTGGACAAAGCCTAAAATAATGAGAGGGGGCAAACATAGGTACATATTTCAAATATTGCTCTTATAAACTTAGAAAGTTATGAAAATTACATGATTTAGGTTTGCATGTATTTTCTGAAAGATATGAAGTTCGAAATCCAAATTTATTCCATTATTTGATGGCTTCAATCATCAGTAATTTACCAGAAAAACAATCATTTTATGAATGAACAACCAAAAAGATACAGCAAAAATCTGGACATTCTGCGAAAATCTGGACAGTTGAGAGGTATGCAACTGTATTATGGTGCATAAACAAGCAAAGGGGAAGGGGTCAAGATTTTTTCACCTGTGTAGGCTAGACACAGTAGCCTGGGAACTCGCAGTGCCGCCCACTCTATCCCTACAGGCTACTTATGTTTTCTCATAGCAGAATACTCTGAGCAGATCCAGGACAGAATCCCAAGAATGAAAGCCACACACACACACACACACACACACACACACACACACACACACACACACACTGCACACATGCACATGCACACATACAAACACACACACACATATGCGCACAAACACACACACACACACACACACACACACACACACACACACACACACACACACACACACACACACATGTACATGCACATATACAAACACACACACACACACACACACACACACACACACACACACACACACACACACACACACACACACACACACACACACACACACACACACACACACACACACACACACACACACACACACACACACACACGGAACTTTCCAAGTAGATCTGTTTAACTTTATTCACAATAGACAACTGAAACATTTCTGCTCCAGGACTCCTTACAGATAGGCCAGGAAGGAGCCTAGAAGTGAGCAATAGTCTACCTTCTCTGTGCATGATGCTACAATATGAACAAAAAATAAATGAGTTTAATAACTGCATTAGCTTTTGGTGTCATTCAAAGGTCATCTTAGCAAGATATGATTGACATACCATTCTGTTTCACCAGAGATGGTCTGCACCTGTTTCCTTTAGGCTTTCAAATATTGGCTAAAACTTTATCCACCCCCATAGTGCCTGTTTTAGTTATTGACAACCTGGTAAACCATTCATCATAGCTAAACTACCCAGGATAATCTAAAGGTGTTACTCCTGAATGCCAGGAGTTTGAATAAACATCTCCACTCACCCTGCAGAATGCAGACATCTGTGTAGTTACTGAGGCATGGTTTAAAGCTGCGGAGAGCACCCCGGCAGTGCTGGGCTACAATGCCCTCTACCCATTTTGACCAGCTACTGCACAGGTAGGGACAAAAGGTGGACAAGTCTCAATTTATATCAGCAACAAATACACTGATAATCGAGCACTGTGTTGTGCTTGAACTTCTCCACATTCAATTCACCATAAGCAAATTACCATACAATATCTTTATGAGCTGTAGGTCTCCCTCTATGACTCAGGAAACCCAAACCACTTAAATGTACTGGAGTCACTCTCCATTTAACCCAGTGCCATAGTCATGGGAGACCAACTACCTCACTATAAACAGAGAATCATACACCACCCCAAACTTGTAGGCCCAAAGATTTCTAGACTTTATCAACAGAAATTTCCTGGACCACCTAGTCTATACACCCACTGGGGGCACAAACATCCTTGACCTATTCCTCACCAGCATGGGTAAATATTGCTCCCCCCAGTGTGGCGTCATCAGTCATCAGGTCAAACTATAAAGCTGTATCCTTTGAAATAAAAATAAAACCTGGAACACCAGCTAATTTTGTAATTTTTATGAATTACTCCAAGGCAAACTTTCTATTATTAAGTCACACCCTCCCACCCAGACCCAGGTAACAACTCTGCTTATGTGGAATTGTTCACAACCATGTATATAGGAAGTGGTGCCTACAAGAAATAAGCAAATGACAAGCTTAAAAAACAAGTTGCCTGGTGGAATCCCAGTATCAATAAATTGTATAACAAAAAGAAAAAAATCATGACAAAATTAGAAAGTGCAACACCCAGCAAGGAACTCCCTTATCAAGCTAAATAAGCAACTCTGGGAGCTAGTTAGGTCTACTAAAGCCAACTATGAGGTTAAATGAGCTTCCTCAGCTAAGGATAATCAGAAAGCATTCTTTAGCTATGCCCACAACCTCAAAGACAAAATACTACAATGTGCCAAACTAATTTTAAATTGAGCCACCTTTAATGAATCAGAGGATACAGCAAATCTACTGGCTCGTAACTTCACCTCCAACTTTACACCACTTTCTCCCCCTGACCTCTCAAAAATACCCTTAAACATAACTTGTCCAACTATCACTAGGGAAAAGGTCTTCAATGCTTGCTGCATTGTTGAATTCTGATACTATCACAGGATACTTCCTAAATAGCATGAAACATGACCTATTGGGCCCAACAAAATCACTATTTAACCATTACCTGCAGACAGGATTTGTGCCAAATGAATGGAGGACTGCAGCTATTATCCCTGTGGACAAGTGCAGGCCATCCACAGACCCAGATAACTACCAATCTATAAGTCTGGCTATTCTCATATGTAAAGTCATGGAAAGAATTATCATAAATATGATAAATAATGACATTGAAAACCTTCAGCCACTGGAACCAACCCAGTATGGTTTTGTCAAGGGCAGATCATGCCTATGCCTCCTGGTGGAATGTGAATAAGGCCTGCAGTGACCTGGCCAAAGCATCAACACAGCACCCCACCATGGTATTTTAGACAAGCTCACAAGATTAGGCATAACCCCGGTTATTCACACTAGTGGAGTCTCTCAGGGCTTTGTGCTAGGGATACACCTTTTTGGCATCTTCTTCTCTGATGTTAAGTTCATGGATGATTGCACACAATGCACAGTTACGGAATCAATTACTACATTGATAATACACCCTGACAGTACACCCTGTGGTCAGAATCATTCCATGTTGCATAATTTATAAGCAAGAGTAATGCATCTAGGTCCAAAGATGTCATTGTTTCATTGCACTTGGCCCTTATTAGATCAATCATAGAGTACAACACTACCTCGACTGGTATTGGTATCTCGTGATGTGATATATTGAAAAAAAAAAACATTTTTTTTTTTCAAAAAAAATTTTTGCTTGTTCGAGAATACACACACACAGCACAAGCACACCAAAGTCCATCACAGCACCACAGAGGGAAATAAGAACGAAGAAAAAAGAGAGGGAAGGAAAATATTCCGTGTTTTCTTTCTTATCTATTCTCGCTTCACTGAATTGGGGTTGATATTGTAACATTTGAAGTTTTAAGACATTGATGTTATAATATAGACCCATTCTGATCCAGCTGTGATGGACCTACTACACATCCACAAAACAAATAGCATCAGAAGTACCCAATCCGGGGATCTAAACCTCATCTGTAACATAAATAAGACATGCTGGAGGGATAGTGAGATGATATGCATCTCAGAGATCACCCCTTCCCTACCAGTGGATGGGGAACTGAAAATGTATCCTTGGTCTGGCAACTATTTCGCTATTAAAAAGAGAAAACTTGTAAATACATGACCACTTATGCCCAAGTTATTTACTCAAATTATATATAGTCCCTATAAAAACTGATATCAAACCCCGTCCAATACAATTGTGAAGGATGGCTAGGCTTATAAAGGTCCTTTAGGGTTGTTAGCCTAGTAATAACCTATGTATCTACAAACCTATGACGACAAATGCTTTTTCCTTACTATGTATGCCTTTTCCTCTATTTCCTGAGTTCTTTTAAAGATCCAAAAGGAATCTCCAAAAACAATCCTGGTAACTCCGTTTTGGCTCAGAAAACAGTTGTTGTCCCATCTCTTGAAAATGGCCAAGGGGAGTTAATGCAAACTTCCCTAAATGATGAACTAACTCACACAGAACAAGGATCTGTGATTCACCCCAACCTTCATTTTGTACATCTGACAGCATGTTTGAATGCATTTTGATCTAATTCAGGTGCCTTTTTTTGTGAGGATGTGCAACAGCTTTTAAAGGAGGTTAATAAACCTGCTACTAGAATATCCTATTTAGCTAAATGGAAGGGATTTTCTGTTTGGAGCAGTATCAGGAACCAAACCCTTTTTAAAGCTGAAATGACACTGGTTTTCCAGAATCTATGTGATCTGCGCAAATCTGGTCTTCATTTATTAAGATTCGTGCCTCAGCCATTTCAACTTGTCTTTCCTCCTTATCTTATGTAAAACAATTTCCAAAAGGGGTGCTTCTGCTTTGTTCCTCTATAAAACAGGTGGCTTCTCCTTGGAATCTTTGTGGTCTTAATTTTTTGTACTAAAAAAGCTTGAAAGTTTTTCCTTTTGAGCCAGCTTATCAGGCTGATTTACACTTCTTAACATGTAAAACAGTGTCACTTACTGCTCTGATTTTGGCCATAAGAGTTCCTGAGTTGCAAATTCTTATGGTAATTCATTCTTCTAATTTTTCACAAGAATAGGGTATCCTTAAGAACCAACCTTTCTTCATGTCAAAGGTAATTTCAGAATTTACTTCAAAACATCCTAGTCATCTACCTGTTTTCTTTCCTGAACCAAACATTAAAGGAGAAAGAGTCCTACATACTCAGGACATACAAAGACAACACAGATACAATGACCTTAGGGTCTCCAATCAGATTTTCATTTTCAATGAAGGTTGGAAAAAGGGGCAACTAGTATCAAAGCAAACAATTTGCAAATAGTTATTGCATGCAATCATTCTTACCATGGAAAGACAGTTTCTTTGAAAGTCGAAGCTCATTCTACCAGAACTTTGGCTACTTTTAGATCTTTTTGGAAAGGGATAGACTCTAGAAGTATTCTAGATACAGCAAATTGATAATCTGTACACATCTTCACTAAATATTAGAAGATTAACTCTTTCTCCAGGGCAAGAGAAAGATTTAGGGCCTACTGGATTCTGACTATTCCTCCTCCTCCCTAGCTATCTAAGCTTTGGTAATTGGCCCATATATCTTAGGTTACTCTAACAGTGATGTAATGATGAACATAGTACAGTTGTATAAGTAAACTTACCATAATGGTAAACGTTTGAACATATCAGTGTTGCAGTATGAGCACCCTCCCTCCTTCCTCCATGTCTATTACTTCCTTTCTGGGTCCGCTACTTGTTCTTATTTTCTTCCTTATCTGTCTGCCAGGGTGGGGTTCCCCCTTATCTATATTTCTCCTTTTCATCTGATCACATGACCTATTATTTTTGGATTCATGCCCCCTTTCCTGAGAGGCATGAAAGCTCTGAATTTTTGTGCCTGTATATCTGTTTTTATACTGGTATGGCCACATGCCTTCTTGGACATACAGTGAATGTGAAAGTTGCCCTAAAGCTTTGAATACTGGCTGGGCATCTAATCCTTGGCAGAATACATCCCATATAGCTTAGACTACTGGAACAGTGGTCTATTTGGATATGTACTGTTATGGTAAGTTTGCTTACGCAACTTTACTTTCTGTACTGGTAATAAAGAAGCAAACCATAATGAACCTTGTTCTAAGCATTGTGGAATCTGGTTCATAGCTCTCAACTGTCCAGATTTTCGCAGAATGTCCAGATATTTGCCTCATATTTTTGGTCTGTTCCTTATAAAATTTGTGGTTTTCTGATATATCACTGAGGATTGAAGTTACTAAATATTGCTACATGTTTGAGTTTCAGACTTCATATCCTTCAGAAAATGCACGCCAACACAAAAACTGTTTTTCTAGAAACTTTCTAAATTAAAAAGAGCAATATTTAAACTCTGTCCCTATTTTTGGGCCTTTACTCCCCAGGACCCCCCCCCCCCATTGTTTTAATCTTTGTGCAGATTTCTTGTATTAACAGGTTGAGAGGTATGATCTGGTTAATTATAGTTGCTGAAAGTAATATATTGTTGTGCATCTTCAGTTTAGTGCATAGGTTTCATAAATCATAATCTGTGCTACTGCTTGTATCTTTTCCTTTTTTAAGAGTGATGACAGATTAATAGTTGTAGAAGGTTCTGTATTGTATTTCCTCATACTTTTATAGGGTGCTTTCCATTGCAGATTTTGAAGGATGGCATGTTATTGTACCACCTTGTCACTAGATGGTAGTATAACCTAAGATGTTATGTATTATCTACCATTAGAGTAATACATTTGCAATGACAGCTCTGGCATTAATGCTCGTAATCAAAGGAGGAATAATAACACAAATATGTTTATTTGAATATGAAATGCAGCCCACAGAATACTGTGTAATGTAATGCATAGTACAGCAGTGACATATGATATGTTATATAGTTAAATAGATTATTCACTTAATGACACACAAATCTCATTGAGACAAGGGTTATACACAAGTAAAACTTACATAACAGGAGCAAGGAAGAAAACTTCAGCAAATAATATCAGCAGTAAATAATTTACATTAAATAAAACAGCAAGGCATCAAACACAAGAGAATTTAAATTGCAGTACAAATAACTGCTATTTATTTGTGTGATGCTTTATTCTAGTTTTGTTATATTAATTGACTAGGTATAGTAATCACAGCTCACAAGCAACCTTCTGCATGCTGCTGTATGTTCATCAAGGCAAAGTGACACAATGTAACTTCAAAGCAAACATAACAGAATGTAGCAGATGTTGTAATACATTTGTTAACCAGGTAAGCCTGCTGGACCCAATTTTCTCTTTCAGGTGTGAATTGGGAGCACTGCCTGGTAAAGTAAATTCTTGACAGTCACGCTGTAGGCAAATAAAAATGGAAAGACTTAAACCTTGTACACTACAGAAAGCAGCTCATGCATTAATTAATGGCTATACAAAGACAATGCCACTTACTTGTTTAATAAGCCACAGACATAGAGATGTTACTGTGCAGTAATGATTACAATATGACCAGTAATTGTCAACAGTATTGTACAAGCTTTGGCAGCAACACTTCCACAGGTGGTGTGGTTGGTTTTATAGTGGGTCTGAAGACATTAGCATAGAGAATTAAGGTTCTATGCTGTTGGCAAGATGTTCCCCCTAGCCAAGGGTGCAGGGTTTGATTCCTTCCCCAACCTTTTGCCTACTGTGTATCTCTAAGAAACTCATTTAACCAGATAATGCTCCTGGCACACCCCTAAAAAGAGGCACTTGTGTCCACTGGACTTACCTGGAAGCAAGTACATGAAAAAATAGCATTAGAGGAAAACAATCATGCTTCTTTAAAGATTAACCTCACAAACCCATACTATTTAACATAATCTTCAGTAATCACCTGCTGTTTGAAAAAATAACATTTCAAGTTTGTGGCTGTCAGAGTTGAGATGGTTTTATAGATTCAAACAGCCTAGCTTTTTCAAGGAATTTCAGAATTTCACTGCATTTTGACAAATTAATCATATCACCAAACAGAACTGTTAAACTGCTGAACTGTTTGTTAAAAAAACAGTATTATTATTACAAAATGTCATTGAATTATAACACTGAATTATAACAATTAGAAATTTGATGGCTGTGCATTATGGTACAATACCCAGCCATAATTAAATCATTTGGGCAATTACCAGACTGGCACACCTTCAACCTAAAGATGGAAGACCTAAAAAAGGTCTTCCAAATTTGAGGAACAAAAAAAAAAGTCCTCTAAGCATTAGCAAAGAGCTTATTCTTGCTACAGATTATTACTATGCAGACTAATCTACTAAATGCATTCATTTAAGGAGCTGCAATACCAGCCAGAGCTGCTGAACTGAATCCCAGTACTGCACATTTTTCTGCTCTGTAGTTCTTAAGCAATGCTGATTGCGCATGTTAACAGCTTGAGCCCAGGGCAGTTACACCTTCATCATGTTCAGTTACAGTACTGGTGAAATAACATCACATCATGAGAGGTCTGAAACACTTGGCTTTGCCTCGTTTTTGACTTAGCACAAGTGTAATGTTACTATAGAAATAATCTGTGAAGTGGTGTTGGTTATGATAGGATTTACTCAAGCCTAGAAAAGTTTGGTCATAAGGAGTAGCCACACCCTTTGTCGTGGATTATTGCTGCTATATAATGTATGTTTTTAACATAACTGAATTAGGAAGAATATGTTCTGCTGTAGTATTGTGAATATTCTTGGCATAATGTAATGTGCTTTGAGGTTAGGTTTTCTGTAATCTTTTTATGTGTTCTTAGGTTACTGTACAATGCAGGGATGTAGAATGACCATTACAGCCAGTAGGAATTACCCATCCTACCTTTCAGTATGGCTATTATTCATCTGTAACACCTCTACTGGAAGGACAAATTCCTCCGCAAGCACGCAGTCTGATCTACAAAGAGAAATATTGCTCTTTAAGAGCCACAAAGCCTGACAGATGATGAACACAAAAAGTAAATTAGCAATCCAGAAAAGTGTTCTTCTTTTGTTAAATATTAAAATCTAGTAAATACCATATCATTTTGATGCACCCTGACAGTACCAGTCCTGTTACATTTACTTTCTGCAAGTGACCATATTCTCTTCTAGGAGAGGATCTCTTCTTAAAATATGGAGAAGCACAATAAAAAGTGCCTTCTCTTCATAAACTATTTGTTGCCTTTTTCACACAAACCAACTCTTTTCTTCCATCTCACAAAGTCAGAAAGCAGCACACACTTGCTCAATATTTGTAAGAAGTGTTAAAAAACGTAAAATGTTTCCTTTATACAAGTTATAATGCATTGGAGAGGTGTAATTAATGCTAAAATGTTTTCCCTCTTGACATGAGTCTTGGATCCCTCTGGCTTCACCCTCAGGTTTATTCCCAGACACTCGGATGTGCATTTCACCTTAAATTCATTGTTCCTACAGTCTCAGGTATGCTTTACACTGTTAAGCAGCCCATGCATCTTTCAGAGTTTCTTACATTATTAAGCCATATGAGTATTTGCCATGTTCGAGTTAAATTGTAGTGTGGATTCAGGCCAGCCCTTTCTACTACATCTGATGTTGCATACTGTTTTTATGCAGTACTAAGTGAAGCAGAAAGTAAACAATAGTTAGATTCTGTTATATTTTAATACTGCTTTTTATTATGGTCAGGATAGAAACTTTGTAACTTACGGTCAAATATTTTAAGCATTACAGATTGTAGACCATCCCTTCCCTTTTAAAAAACAGAAGTTATTTTGTGTACAATGCTCCATAATAAAGCAAAAATACAACATGCAGTCTGCTGTATGACTCCATGTTTTTATTGGTTCGAAGGAGAAGAAGAGATTCTGACCCACTGCATGTATGATATTTTGATCTTTTGGAAGCACAGACATTTTTCCTAATGTTTCACTCTACCAAAGAGACTATCTCAGTCTCACAATGGTTGGTAGCTACTTAGAATATTTTGAACAGTCTTTTTTTTCTCAGCATACCTTAAAAATGTAACTCATTTTTAGGGATGTACATGATTTTGGCTCAGAAATTTCCCCTGCCTATCATAAAATCAGAGACTTTCTGGAAAAAGATGGAGGATTATACTCTATAATTAATGGCAAGTTCTACTATGAAACACCAACTTCCTGAAAGCCGACTTTCCAAAAGGATGAAAAAATTGCCTGAAATCCAAAAGGATAAAAACCTTCTTTTTACTTGTTTTTTGCAGAGGCCAAGCCCTCACATCCTCCAAACATATATATATACTGACTCCATGTTTCTACCGACTTGAAGAAGGGAGAAATCTCCCTAAAGAAGTGAATCATTGCCAGCAATTTGACATCTCACCTGGAATGACTTCCTATGGGAAAAAGTATTTGGCATTATGCCATTCAATTGTTTTTCCTGTGGGCTACTGACGTTTGAGCAATTTTACCTTGTGCATTTGTAGGAGATCCTTTATGGCAACCAATTACCCCTACAGATTTCCTTTATTTTACAAAATGTCTGGTACTATAAACTTTCTTAATCTATCAACATTCCAAGTCAATAGTACCAACATTTAAAAAGTCTTCTTATTTGGTGCCTTTGTCCTTGATTATTTTTGACTTTGTTCCTGATTCTGGGCACAAGAAGTTGAGAACTATGTTGCCCTTGCTTGCCCTATGCCAGACATTCAAGCTGGAAGTTATAGGACAACGTTTCTTTGCTGGATTGTTCAGGAATCACTGATATGTTAGTATTTGTACTTGACTCTGGGACAGCTACTTGCAACATGATATAACTGAATCATTGACCATAACAAACTGTTGGTTATGCAGGGTTTAGCCATGACCAGCTTAATTAATTAGAAGAGTGTACAAGGCCGTCATGGGTAAATGTAGCTGGAGTGTATAAACCCTTTGTTATCTACAGAAAAGAATGATCTGTAGGTCACTCTTATGCAATGCAGTTATTAAAGAAAAATAAAGATTGTGTCTTACCTTTTGAAAATATTTGCGTTGTATAATGCACACATGTTTCCAGCTGACAATGCTGCTGCTTTATGTTTGAAGTATATTGACTTACAGTAATTTGCTGTATTGCACATACATGCACCATCTGTATATACAGTGCATACTTAGTCCTAACGAAGAGTGTTGTTCTACACAATTTTTGAGGAACTTCGGCATTATTTTATTTTGGCATGTGGTTTTAGGTATATGTGACTGATTCAAGGCCTGTTATTAAGTAGGGTATTTCTTGCTTTTTTCCCCTTTAGAGTTTTCTTTCTACTTTTGTTATAAGTTTCACAGTTTGTTGCCACTCCAGTAATTGCAGCGAACTGAACAGCTTTAACTGAATGAGTGTGTAGCACTTTGATTTGTTTATATCTTGGAGATTTAACAGCATGGTTAAATTCAAATTTTGTTGTCCTTACTGGACACAATGAAAGGCCCAGCATATAATAAACCTTATGTGAAGTGTGAATTATTTAACCAAAATTAGTAAATCAAAGAGTGAGAAATGCTGAGTTGGTCATGAGATAAATTCTACATCACACGTGGTCAACTTGTGGCACAACCTCATGCCACACTCATTACCCTAACAAGGAAAAGTAAACATATGCCATCTTGTTTTCCTTGCTAAGTGGAATCAGCTTTCTCAATCATTTACACATATCAAAGTGTTCTGAGCTGCATTCCCACTACTTAACATTAGTTCAGCCTTGTCATGCACCAGCCTCGTACAAGTTTGCACAGTTTCAATATGCGCCACATGCAAAAAGAAAAAAAAACACTGATTTATACACTGAAATTTATATACTTCAGTTATTCCGAGCATTAAATAACTGACGTAAAGCTACAACTCAAATATCCACTTTAAAAAAACAGTGATGTGCACGTCTTGTAAATAAAGGCAAAGCAACACTGGAACTGAAATCACTAATTGTGCATGCACAATACAAAAATATTCCAAACCGGACTAACACGCAAAGGAGATGCAAATATTTTACTAAAAATAAATAATAAACGACACATATCCAAACCTAAAAAGTGAGTCAGCATTAAAACCCGGATATGTGCGATTAAAATTTGTAAAGATGGTAGGAGTTGAAACTGCATACTCAATTAGCTCTTACAAAATGTGTATAAGATAAAACATTGTACTATACTATAATGCTATAATTCATGAAAGGGGTATGCTGTTTCCTACTGGGATATGGTCACTTGGACTTCAAGTCAAGATGTAGGCATGAGGCAAAGCATAATATGCATTTTACTATTACTTGGAGTCACATGTAAATGTAACATGTTAGAGATTTACTATTTCCATTTGTACGCAGCAAGTTTGACATTCAGCATACAAGATTTTGTATTTCTGTACATAGGAAGTTTGGCATTTAATATACTATCACTCACTGGGTTATAATTCGATAATAAACTAAACCTGAGGTAGTATATAGTAATTATCAAAAACATAGGCGCTGAAACCATAGAGCAAGGGGGAGGGAGCCCCCCCCACTTTTACAGCTGCAAGACCTGTAACATTTCTCTTTAAGGAGGACCCAATGGAGGACTCATGCATGCGTTGCATGCTAATGTGAATTTTAAACACAAAAGTGCATGGAAAATGTTCCCAATCACATCATTGCTAAGCCTGCTGCCAGAGTCACCCACAGTAAGGAGAAGTGCTCCATTTCTATTTATGAAGGCTATGCTCCATTTCTATTTATGAAGGCTGTGCTCCATGCTCCATTTCGATTTATGAAGGCTGTTCTCCATTTCTATTTATGAAGTGTGTGGCTGTGCTCCATTTCTATTTATGAAGTGTGTGTGTGTGTGTGTGTGTGTGTGTGTGTGTGTGTGTGTGTGTGTGTGTGTGTGTGTGTGTGTGTGTGTGTGTGTGTGTGTGTGTGTATATGCAGGCATGGGTATGTGTGTGTGTGTGTGTGTGTGTGTGTGTGTGTGTGTGTGTGTGTGTGTGTGTGTGTGTATATGCAGGCATGGGTATGTGTGTGTGTGTGTGTGTGTGTGTGTGTGTGTGTGTGTGTGTGTGTGTGTGTGTGTGTGTGTGTGTGTGTGCATGTGCACGTGTGTGTGTGTGTGTGTGTGTGTGTGTGTATGTACATGCATGCATGGGTATGTGTGTGTGTGTGTGCATGTGCACGTGTGTGTGTGTGTGTGTGTGTGTGTGTGTGTGTGTGTGTGTGTGTGTGTGTGTGTGTGTGTGTGTACATGCAGGCATGGGTATGTGTGTGTGTGTGTGTGAGTACAACTGGATTATGTTCACATCTATAGCTTGCTCATCTATGAATTGCTGTAAAGTCATCCATTTGCTGAAATCCTGGGGTTTCATGTTGAAGGGGGCTGTGAAACATTTTATATGATACTGACTCCAACAAAGGTCATAGACATTGAATAGAATAAAGATGTGGGATGCACAATACATTTTTACCTCTGAGCAGCGCAGCTTATTGTTGTTATTGTGCTTCTTTTCTCACACAATTCTCTTAAAATAGCTGCAGCACATAGGAGACAGCTTAAATGCAGAGGTGATTATGCTACCTAATACGGTGAAAAAATGTGAAATAGTATAGCCATTTGACATATGTTCTCCCCTGGATGCTTTAAATAAGTGTATTCCTTTTTTATTAGGTTTATTTGACTAGTTTTGCTATTGTATCATATGCTGTAGAACAGCTAGAATTAAAACAATTCTATTCTAAAATGAACATTTTTTTTTATTTGTTCTAACAACATAGTGGATCTTGATTTGGACTATCTTATCTGTATAATAGTATATGCCAGTGACATGCCAGATTACGATACAATGTTTATAGCGTGGAGTATGGTCATCTATAACAAAACAGCATTTATGTTCAAAGCCTCCTACTACAATTCCTTCATCTGGGTGTGTTTCCATTGTTCTTTAATGCACAACATTTGTTGTGGTTCAAGTAATGTTTGTTGAAGTAGGAAAACTGGGACTTAGATTGATGCAAGCTTTTGTGTTTTGCAAAGATGCACCAGACTTTTTATTGTCGTGATGTCTCTCTCAACCTGACCATTTCTTCGCTGGTGTTTTAGCTTTCTTGTCATGTGACATTATTCCCATTCCAAAGCAAATCTCTCATATTTCAAAGTCATAAAATGTGAGCCATTACTAGAAATAAGAGTCTGTGGTATGCTATATCTGACAACATTTCCTTTCATAACTCTAATCGCAGTGTTGGCTGTCATGTCTTTTAGCTTGGATGCCTCAGAGTATTTTGCATAGTAGTGAATATATGGTAGGTATATGGTTGAAATTTTCTGAAATGGGTAGTTTTTTTATTTTTCCATACATTTTGTTTCATTGCTTACTAGAAGACTGTTCAAAACTACAAATTTAAAACACATTCTACAAACTGGTGCTGTATTATACAAGGAGTATAATTTAATACAATCAGGAAGGTGAATCAAAGAATGCATACATGTATGCATGGCCCTAAAAATGTGTTTGAAAACAACCCAGAGGAAAGTGTGAAAGGCTCAAAATCATGGACAAATTTTAAGCTTTACTGTTGTCACCAAAGCAATGGACGAAGGTAAAACAGTTCACACCACATTACCCTGACCTGGCCAAGCCTTTTGACACAATCGCCTACTCAGGTGTAGTGCAAAGATGAATAATGTAAGAATAAACACTTGCATCACTAGCTGGATTGCCAACTTGCTCATAGGATGCAGGAGACCAAAACAGGGGAAGAGAGCAGTCACCAATGGAGTCCCCCAGGGTTTGGTGCTTATACTTTTTCTGTTTGGCATATACATCCCAAAAGTAAAAGCAAATACTAAAGGCTTTGGCTGGCTAAGTTTGAGATGATTGCAAGCTAGGAGCAGTTACTGAATCCCCAAATGACTTAACCATCATGCAGGAAGGTTTGTTCCGAATAATAACTGGTGTCAAAATCATGACAATGCCATCTGAGAAGTGACCCAATTGTTTGGCATTTGGGAACTTGTGTGTACAGTAACCTAACTTTTGACCAACATGTGTCCAAAGTCATACAGCCTTTTTATTTTGCACAGCTTATAAACAAATTGATTGTGACTAGATCTAGAGATGTTGTTCTCCCCCTTTACAAAGCTCTCATTAGGTCAATCATTTTGTATAATGCCCACTTTGGCATGTATCTGTCCAGCCCCATGCAACAATTGAAATACCTTCAGAGATACCTTACTAAAATGATACAAGTCCTAAACAATAGGTCTTGCATGGGCCACCTCAAAGATTTATTCCTATACTCAGTATCCTACAGAGTGCTTAGAGGTGACATGTCTGGCATACAAGGCATCCTCTGACCTAATACAGATGGACCTATTGAACATCAGCAAGTCAAATGGCATCAGAAATACTCAGTCCAGGTATCTAAACTGAATGTTGTGGAGAGATGGATATATATCACACAGGCTTCCGCTGTTCCAGAACCGACTGTCCATAAAAATAAAACAAAGCTCATCTGTCTATATTGAAATGCAACTTGGATGTAAGGATGGGTAATAGAAAATGTACTCTGGGATTGCTCCTCATTCCACTAATGGATAGAGGCAGTTCCTAAATGCTGCATCCCTTACATGGGTCTCCTTAAATTATCCATGGTATGATCACAGTTATTCTCACTAGGGCTAATATACAATTATCAGCCATGGGGATAGCTAAGACCAATCAGAAAATGTTAATTCAAGCACCAAAAGGGAATTGGTTAAGCTTAAAATGTCCTCCAAGTGAACATATGTTGAGGTAGTAAATAGTTATAAAAAATTACCTTTTTTTAGATCACTAAGTGCTCCTCTCACCCTCCGCTCCCCCAGTCTTCAACAACTTCCAGCACCTATGATCAAACACCAGAGAGTCTTCTATCACCAATGAGATGACTGGAGATTTACTCATAAATTACGTATGACAGCAATACAACATATCAGTGGTGGGCGATATTTCAGGGACTGTAGCTCGATGAGAAGAAGGCATACCAGGCACATAGCCCTTACCCTTTCGTTACAGAGATTATGTTGCATTCTGGGAACAAGAATGATAACTCTGCAGATTGACAAGCTAGTAATAGCTCTGCAGATTTTGTTAAAGCACACCCATGCCCTAAAGAAAACACTTCCTTATCCATGAGAGTTTTTCCTCCTTTCATGATGATTTGTATTCTACCACATATAGAGGAAGTACAACATTACTGTTTCTCTTCTTCTATAGCATTTCTTTATTCAGCATTCTCACTGTATACCATGCTGGGGGTTGTATGAAATCTTATTACATGTTCTTTAGAAATTTTGCTCCCTGCTTTTTGCTTAATGTAAGCATCACATTTTTATAGATTTCTGGCCCAGGAAAGGTCCACACTGCAAGATTCTTGAATCCTTTCCTTATTCCCCTTTCACTGGGGATGGTAAACCTATTGCATTTCTGGACATTCTCAGTTATTTTACTAAGCAGCATCTGTTACAGTTGAGACATGAGCTGAGGATGACATTTCAGAAAATCTGATACTGCTACCTGACAAAGGAAGTGAATGGAAGGAGGAAGCCCTGCAGCTAACTAGATCCTCCCTGTACAAAAAACAATGTAATTTAAGCAGTCTTTATATAGTACCATAGGATCATAGGAGATTACTAGGCTATCGACCCAGAGGTCATTTAAAACTTAGCTGTTTCAACTCAATGTAATACCAAAGAAGTACTAGTTATTACCCAAGACTGCGTTTAATGATGACTGCCCATGTCCAGGAGGGTTGTGGGCGCTATCCCTGGTAAGAATGTATGGTGCTCCATCCACTTGTCCAGGTCCCTCTTGAGCAGTATCATAGACATGCTCTGTTTCACATGAATGTCAGTGTGCTGAAAATGACAGTGACACTCTCTCTCAATGGCCTTAACATTGTCAGTCCAGCCTACACGGGTACAGTATATACAGGCTGGTGATAAGCCTAGTAGTAATCCCCATACAATCAGATGGTGATTTTTTCGCCCGGTCATCTTATCACTTTCCTGGTGAGTACCTAGCCCCAGAAAGCCTGTACAAGGCATCAGAAGACCACTTTTGAACAAGACACCTCCCAGTAGGGAGACCTACATAGTGAAGGGGACACTGGGGGTTAGCCAAGGATGAGACGTGATTGGCATGATTGAGTTGGCAGAGGGAGTTAGATAGTTGGGTGCTGTGGAAGAAAAAATTAACTGCAAAAAGTATGACAGGATAAACATGTGCGTTCTTCAATTTCTGATCGCAGAGATCCTTTAATAACAACTTGCAACATGTTGAAATTATTTGTAAAAGTGATTGAGATTAGCTGTGATGAGGTATTCATTATTAGAGCTACACTAAATCAGTTATAGTGTTTGCAATGCCTGAAGTATGGAGTACATGTGCAGATTGTGTCCAAAGGAAGTAAAGTAGACAAACACATGGATAAGTGACATCAGTCAGCAAGAACAGTGATGTGTGGTGTATAAACAGGAGTGTCAAAGTGAAAGGATACCTAGATAGCTAGGGAGGCCTGACATAGACATGAAGCCATGTGGAATGACGTGATTGGTTGGGAATGTAAATGTGGTTATGTGAGAAGAGGAAAGTAACATTAGAAAGGACTGGGCTGCAGAATGAGGGTGGACATGGAGGGAAGACAGAAGAGCACACGCTGGGAAGGCACAGCACAAAAGCTGGAGAGGGAGAGAGGGAGAGAGGAAAAGCAAAGAGGACAGGAATAGGACAGGAAAACTGCAGGTTGGGTAACTAAAATGAAGGATATTACAGGGTGGAAGAGTAATAGACTGATTAGAGTTAGAAGACTTGCAGATGACTCTGATGAAGAATCTGCATGGTATGAAAGCTCATCGTTTTTAATGATTATGCTTGTTTTTGCATTTAGTAAATATTATTGCTGTCAATTCGCTGACCTTTTATTGTTACTTTGGTAAATGTTTAGTGTGAAGGAAGGCACCTCAGGAGTGTAATAGTCTAGCATACTTATGCTTTACTACACTGTCCTTTCTGGAATGATAATCCAAACACACAATATGGTCATAGAAATCCCAACCTTCTCATCTTCTGTCACTGTAATCAAGGTTGAAACAATCAAGAAGTCCTGCAGGATAAACAGACTCAGAACACCCTGATAGGCTTAATGGAGAGAGAATAGCTTTCCAACAGGATTAAGTTGGGCACAACACACTGCTAACACCCCGGACACGTGCAGCAAATGCAGCAGAATCATACAGAGTCAGGTGACTAGCTGTCACCTCACATTAACGAGCCTGTTCTATGTTTGTGTCATATCTGGAATTCTGGTGACTCTGAAGACAACTTTGCTGCACATAGGACACAACAGAAGAAACAATAGGAGTCAGTTTAATAGGGAAGCTCTTTCTGCAGACAGAATAGCTTACGTAATGCTTTATCTTGCTCGAAGGAGCATGCTGTGTTTTATAAAAGCCAGCATAAAACAATGTTGCTGATATTTCTGCTAGGAAAGCCAATGTTTCAACATTTACAATGAACTAAACTGTGAGTGCATCTTTTCAGACTGTTTGAGAGGGGAATGACTACTCTATGGCCAACACCTCTTTATACCTTGAGCTTTATAAACTACTGTGCAGACATCAGCTAAGATGGTGCTCCTTTCAAAATGCATCATATGCACATAATGTGCAATGCACTCATCTCTCAGTGCGTATCTAAATGGACAATAGTAGTGCTACAATTAATTCTGTGTCAACTACATCGGAAACATTACACCACATTTGTCGCCACTCATCTAAAAGAAAAATCATCAAGCTTTATGATATAAAGTTTAATTAAGTTACTGTCATTTCTATGACTTCCAGAAGTAAAATATGACCATTAAGGTCACTTCATTTATTTTTGTTATTGAGTGTTCCAGGATTTTGTGGTGTAGCTATACACCAATACACCAACACACACACACACACACACACACACACACACAAGCAACAGCACCAGCATATAGATAGATTATCTCTTCATGGTTATACAAGACTGCAGGTCATGTGATATTAACAAAACTGACCTTGTAGACTATAATTGAATTGAATTGCTAAATGCCATTATACAAAAATATTTAAAAGAAACCTTAAGTTTAGTCTTTTATCAAGTGCTCTTTAACTATGTATATGTATTTTATGTGACAAGTATGATTTTAATATTCAAATAAGTGCGATTAACAGATGAAAACTCATATTTTACTGGTGCCTTTTAAGAAAGAGTTATGGTTGTGTTACCAGACTGTTTGTTGCTTTTTATCTGTACATTTAGTAAACCAGTCACAAGTGAGGGATGTAGCCTACAATGAATTTCCATTGAGATGCTTAGAGTAGGAAGGGAATTTTATACTCTGTTTGATCCACAATGCAGATGTGCAAAGACTGCAGCCTGCTATGTGTGTGCATCCGCATATATATATTTATATATATATATATATATATATATATATATATATATAAAACAGACACATGACTGCATGCAGGCACACACACACATACACACACACACACACACACACACACACACACACACACACACACACACACACACACATGCACATGTATGCATTTACACACAGACATGCATTCACATGTATGCATGTACACACACACACACACACACACACACACACACACACACACACACACACACACACACACACACACACACACACATACACATGCATGCACATGTATGCATGTACACACACATACCTACATGTATGCATGTACACACACACACACACACACACACACACACACACACACACACACACACACACACACACACACACACACACACACACCGTGGGCATCCATCTGCATCTGCCATCCCTTTTCTTCTAGTTTTCTTGCACGTGTGTTTGATCTTAAGTTTCCATCAGGTATAGTGCATGTTGTGATTGTATCTAGTACGTCTCCTCTGTGCAGGAGTGCTGCCTAATGGCTCCTGCTACCCATCTTCCTGAACCACCATTCATTTCACCCAGGCTTGTTTCTAAACTCAGGCTACTGGCAGTGGAATTGGACACATTGCCTCAGTTTCAGTATGTAGACTCAACTTACTCATTTTCAGGCTGTCACTTGTCCTGTGGCTTATGGTGCTACCTGCTGCCCTGATACTTCCAATGGGTATTAGAAATTTGGACTGAGTGACACACAATTCTGAAGGAAATCTCAGTACTGTGGTTACCAGTTTTGTACCATTTTTCAAGAATGAGGTTTGCAGTAACATTCTCATATTTTGTCTGCTGCATATCATCAGCTGAGTGTGCTATTCACAGAGCCACACCACATGAAAATGGACAGAAGATGCTACATTTTTAGAGTATTATAAAATAAATACTTTACTGTGAATTCACTTCAGAGTATGCAGGTATGTCCAGCCCTCAAATGGCCATAAGAGTTGGCATTCCCAGCCCCTTTAGATGCAATGTTGTCGTAAAAAAACTTTATAATTATTTCTGGGGAATAACCCCCCCCCACCCATGGTATAGGTACATTTCTGAACGTATAGTTGCTGGTACTGTGTGTGTTGGAATTCCACAAATACACTATGAGTTGTTGTGTCTTTCGGCTTTTCCCGGTTAGGGGTTGCCACAGCGGAACTCCGGTCAGCTAATGATTGGTAGTTGATTTTTACTTGCCGAGTTACTAGCCCTGATGCACAACCTTCAATGAAGGTACGCACATTCACGAATGTCTCCACGCAGAAGACGCTCTAGCGAGAATCGAACCGGACAGCGTCTTACACTAGATGAGTAATAAAGCAAATCTGTATTAAAAAAGAAGGCATAAAGGTAAAAGGGTACTTTTTCCTATTTCTGGGTAATGGTATACGGTTGACCATGAGGAGGATACTGGATCCATGTTGCTTGTAGTTAAGATGAACTGATAGTTAAAGTACCTGCCATGATTACTACAGTAAGGGAGACTGGCTTTATCTCTGTGTACACTTCTTGTGAAAGTGGCTATATTATTTTTCAAGGAGGTATAGGAAACTTGCAAATGGATACACATAAGGGCTAGGTCGAATAGGTAGCATGGGCAGGTTGTGAAGTCATCATTTTGATGTCTCCAAAATTAGAATGTTCCTGTTTTTGTCACAGGAAGATAGCTTGTATAGGAACATGATTACAATGTGTTGACTGGCCTAAGTACTGGAGTGGCAATGCTGATTATACAAATACCATTTCTAGAGATGAAGTAAATACTTTTAGTAGCATCACACAATTCCACAGGCAAACCTAACAACTATTTTAAAGTGGCCAGGTTATTTGTCTCCTAACTTGTCTGTAGTAGTTTTCTGTGTGTTAATTATCATAGATAAAGGCAAACTCAGCACGGTACATCTTTCTTCAAGCAAAGACTTGGTCTTTACTGGCCATTAGGACTGAGTACGCTATTACTCCCAAAGCAATAATTTGTTTGATGTTCTGGTACATTCATTAATTTATTGTCCAATTATCCACTTTATCCAGTTCAGGAATAGGAGGTAGGAGCCTATCCTGGCACTGCTTGGGCACAAAGCAGTGAAACAGGGCTATAGCCCATGCAGAAACACACACACGCGCACGTGCACACACACACACACACACACACACACACACACACACACACACACACACACACACACACACACACACACACACACACACGCACACACATGCGCACACACACACACACACACACACACACACACACACACACACACACACACACACACACACACACACACACACCACAGTTTGGGGGATCATCAGTTAACCTACAGCATGTCTTTTGGATATTGGAGGAAATCAGAGCATCTAATAAAAACTGACGAGATACAGTGGACATTCAGTCTCTCTACAGACATGTTCCATTGAGAACCAAAGTGGGGAATGAAGCACTATGACACAGCAATGCTAACAGCTGTGCCATTTTACCATCCTGCCATGTTGCAGTACCTTTTCAGATCCTTGTGGACTATGTGAAATTATGTTACACAATGTTTGGCAAAGACAGTACAATAAACAGGATAGGAAAAACAGTTACGTTGTACTTAAAAAAAAGTGAGGGTATCACTTGAGAGTGGTAGCAGCAGCATTCTAAAATGTTTTTCCTTAAATAATTCCATAACCATGTTATTTGCTTTTTACACAGACTTGCTATAAAATTTCTATGTAGCTGTTAATGTATCAGTGCAGCAGTTCTTGTTGTGGTATGTTGGTGTTGGCAGACATTTGGTTTTGCTTGTTTTAATCTCACGTGAAATATCATCACTAGATTCTCTGACTCCACTATCACTGTGTTTTGATTTAGTAGATAGTTTCTCATTTGGTGAATAATGGTTGCTATGCTACACTGCTGACTTTGGCTTCTTTAACATGATATAAAGGTTCATTGAATATGTTGGTTCATTACATTTTGACTATATTTGACTCTTTTGTGCTTTTTTATGTCTTTTTTTTCCTTTGATTTCTATGGAAAATGGGCAAACTTCATTTGAACAACATGTTGTACAAAATATAAAAAGGTACATAAACAGAACACATCATTTCACTGGGAAATGAAAAAAAATATAATTTCTTTTCATCATAGCAGTATTATGCCATTCAAAATAATAAAAGGAAAGCCTATTTTTCAGGCCATTCCAGTTTGCAATAACAACTCACTTGGCTGAGTTCATTTGTTTTTCTGACAGTTTTAAATTTGTTGACCAAAGTTTTATGAGTTTTAACAGAGAAATTCTGGGTCACAGACATCATGTTTTCTGACAGTAAATGGAGAAAGCCATAACAGGATTTGATTTCAGCATAAAGTACTGCTTTTATAATGCTGATATTCATGGTTTACATATAAAGGCCCCCTTTCTGCATGTTACTGAGCAATTTAACCCAGAAAGTGTTACAAACTTGGAATTCTGTTGTAAAGAACTGCAAAACCACTGAAAGCACAGCACGGCCGAATATCCTCATCTTTTAGTTAGGATCGTAACTCTGTCCTGGGATTCTACTTTGTTTCTGAAAATAAAAAAAAAAAATGTAATGAGGAAGAAAAAAACAAAGTGAACAGCACAGCTCTGATCAAGTAAGTAACCATGGTAAAGCAAACAAAGTTCAATTACGGAATCGCACGTACAGAAACAGTGGCTGCTCTATTTACAAGCAAGGTCAGTTAAACATGCCCATGTAATCCAAATCAATTTCTGTGTTACCACACAGGTCCAGTAGCATGTAAAGGTTCAATTACCAGTACTCACCCTCACTATATAGTGAAAAAAACAAAACATAAAATAGAGTGAACATTTCACACTTGATTCATAAATAAAAGATTCAGTATGTGCTTTTTGGCAAAGAAGTTGAGCATATTGGTGTGTGCTTGTGCGTATGTGCAAAATATATGTGTACAACGTTATGATATCATGTTTTGTTCTACATACCATCATTTGTAGTAGAAATACCTAATGCCTAAATGCATAAATGTGAAACATTACAAGCAACTTCTTTTAGCACTTCTTTAACCACGAGACTCATATTGTATGGATGTATGTCATGCAAACTTCATCTTTTAAGGCATGATCTACAGGATCTGCAATGCTGCAGCATCCTGGCACTGTTCCAAAGAACTCAGTCATATGGGCTCCATCCTGGCTAGTCCCTCGAGCTCAGAGCTGTAGATCAGCTCAGGTTCATCATAGTCAGTTTCTTTCTTTACATAGAACCATTTCTGTTCTTTCTGACATAGACTGTTAATCCATGAACCCAAGCCACAGTTATTCCCATCAAATTCAGTGTTGAGTGCCTGTATCCTACCTTCTGACAACAACCTAACATTAATCATGGAATTACCTGCAAAAGCTAGCTAGTGATATTGAAACCTCTATACTGCTTAAAGAAGCTTCCATCTTTTTTTTACTGTCTGTAAATCTAGCTCTAACTTGCTTTATATTCCTTTTTACAAGCAAATCAGGATTAGTTACCACTGTTTAAGACACAAATCCTGAACAATCTCCCTGAAAGTTGCTAGTGTCCATTTGATGGGATGTTATTTTCCCATTCTGTATTCCCTGATATTTTGTTTCCCTGATCACTTGTCTTATACAAGTAATGAGACTTTGGGATCACAGTTTATGTAGGTACTGTGATCATCCTTGTTTCTCATTTTCCCATGTCTGTTGCCCATATTAGAATACTAAAGGAAGGGGTTCACCCCAACATTGAGGGGGGAGGGTGCAGGGATAATGTTCCCTTAAAAAAAATGATGTTACTGTTGTATGGGTTTCAGTTTTTAATTATTCTGCTTTTCTGCTTGACAAGTTACCCAATAGGGTCATGTAGCTGATTACTCATAGGGCAAGTGTCCTGAACAACTCTTATGAGCTTCAGGAATCCATTTAGGACCATAACTGTAGTTTTGCATATTGACTTAATTTCCCATTGAAAACCTCAACGCTTTGCTTGTTAATCAAAAATCTGCTTCTGGGTGCACTGTTTACTGTGGATTTTTTTTTTTTGCTTTTAGACCTAGGAAATGCAAGTGAAATGTGGATCCTAGCCTTCATATCTTAAGCATTTCTGCTGGTGATAAACAAGTCACCATATAACCAGTAATTCTTAAGTAAACAAAAACCTTGACAGTTTATATCTGCAGTTCTGCCTTCTGTTTCCTTATCTTCCTTCAAAGCCTGTACAGCTTCTCTGCCAGTCAGTCAAAAGAAGCATGAAATAATACTGAAACATGGCACCGTAACACCTATTAGTATTCATAAAATGTACACATTTCACACTATTCAAACAAATTACAGGGGTTTTATCAGGTATTAACATCTCTGGGATACCATGCAGGCTAACTTTTATCTTAATTTTTCAATGGCTACATGAAAAGTATCAGAGTTGGTGGCATAATCATTCACCCATTTTGAATGGGTATCTTATTAAACCCAAAACATTTTCCAATGTATAGGATGATCACAGTGTACAATGCAGGCTTGGTATGGCTTCTCTGGTCAGTCCTATGAATATAAAGGTGCACTCGATGGTAATTTGCCTTTTGCTTCACATTCTTCCACTTTTTCCACATCTTCATCTATGTTAGACCATTATACATATGAACTAGCAAAGTATTTCCTTTTGAATATTCAGACATGGGCTTAGTTCAACATTTTCAGTTTTACAAGATGGCCTTATGGAAGCTTTATGACTCCAGAACTCAACACTGCTTAAATATCACTGACATTCAAGGGGTCTTCTAGAATAATATAGCCTAACTCTAGGTTCACCTGTATCAGGTCATAGTTTCAAGACATTCATGGACTTGGGATAGAATTACAACTTTGGCATTCCCATGTTAAATCTGTTCAGTATGCACTGGGGAATTGTTCATGACACTTAACATCAAATCTTGATCAGGTACATTCAAGCCTGTAGGCTTTTTTGTAACAGGCTACCTGCATAATGCATCTACATTTGTATAAGGAACTGATTTAGGGCTGAAAACATCTAGGTCCAGTAAGTACTAGAACATCAGTACTACCTGTGGATTCTTTTAACATACCCACTTCTTTATTAAATGCAGCATCATGCTTAAAAAGCATGTTTTTTAAATCTTCAGTTTCAGAATGTGCCTATTTTATTTCTCTCCAGTTTAACTGAATGTTTAACATAGCAAGCCTGGTTCATTTCATGCATGTTAAAGGTAATGCATCCTTTTCCTAATGAGCAACCCTCACATCTGAAACTCCATTTTTGTATGATCCCTGTTTAAATTCTATTGTAAGATCAAGTGGCTGTAGAACGGTGTTATTTATCTGAATTTCAGTTCAGTCATTATGATGACACCACTTCAGGTACCAGCCACAAAGCTGACAGTCTGTAGTCTTCACTTGCACCAGAAATCACAGATTCATACACAGTGACAAATTGCAGCGGTAGCCTTGTTGCCTCACAGCAAGAGGTTCTCCCGTTCGATTCTCGGCTGAAGTGCGGGGAGTGCCTTCTGTGTGGAGTCTGCATGTCCTCCCCATGGTTGGGTGGGCGTTCGAAAGATATGCGTAAATGGGCGTGCCTTCGTTGAAGGTTGGATGTCGAGCTGGCACTTCGGCATTTGTGAAAATCTAACTGGCAATCATTAGTGGACAGGAGTTCCGCTGTGGCGACTCCTAACCGGGAAAAGCCAAAAGACAAACAACTATTTGTTCTGCTCTCCTTTCTTCAGCACAAACATTAAGGAATCAAGCATCAGACTTCACTTCATCACTTTCAATGTGATTTTGAAAATATTTATTTTCCCTATTTTACTGTCTGTGTGTGAAATTCTACCAGAAACATGACATTCTTCTTGATTAATCACCACAAAGCACCTGTAACATGCACTATCTTCCTGCATTTCATACTCTTGACACTATGTAATTTGCATTTCAATTCTGGAACAGTGCTACATACCACAACAGTTGATTTTGCTTTTAACCTTTGCACAAGTTTCTTTGGTACTTCCAATAGTAAAGCAATAGTTAAATCATTTTCATGTGTAAGGTTATTTCTGATAATAACCTTTATATGTGTTTATTATGTGTTCCACGTATAGTCCTGCCACTGTACATCTGCTGCAGTACTGTAGCTAGGGAGTTTCAAAAGGGGTGATGGTCCTGAGTGCAATCTGTTATATGCAGAATTCATAACTTAGAAGAGTTGCTGATGAGGCACAGATACAGTAATGACTCTCAGGTAAACCCTTATAGCTAGTGTGACAGCTGCTTATACAATTGTAGTGTGAATATGTGTTAGTAACTGTACTATAAGCTCTTTCTGCAGTTTCAGAAGGATATAGAGTTTTTTTAGCCTCAACTACAGGTTGTGGCACCAGCCTAGACAGTGCCCAATGAGCCAGTCAGAGAAGATATGGCACTGATCTGTTGTAATGTCTTTGTATAATTAAAGTCCTGGGCTAATTTTCTTAACTCAGCCACATAGTTACAGATTCAGAATGCTTTCTTGTGTGAGACTCATGCATATAACTTTGTACAAGTTCACTAGATTTAGCATACAGTAAATAATTTTTAACAAGAAGGATCTTCAGAAAAATCTGCATGTCCTCCCCGTGGTTGGGTGGGTGTTCGAAAGACATGCGTAAATGGGCGTGCCTTCGTTGAAGGTTGAACACTGAGCTGGCACCTCGGCGTTCGTGAAAATCTACTGCCAATCATTAGCGGACCGGAGCTCTGCTGTGGTGACCCCTAACCGGGAAAAGCTAAAAGACAAACAACAACAACAACCTTCAGAAAAATGCAGTTCTGATACAGAGATGATAAAAAAGCATAGTAAATGTCCAGGAAAGTTTCACTATATTTAGGGTAAAGGATATAAACAAGAGGCTTTTCAGAAAACTGTAGTTGTATTGCTGAGATGACAGAAGCATTAATAACTGTTCAAGAGATTTTGTTATTTTTTCCCTCCAGTAAAGCATCTAGTAGAAATAGGATACCAGAAAGAACCACCGACCAGGTGGACATTAAAGCTGACTCACTCATGACTGCCAGCTGCAATGGAAGCACTCTACGGTAGATAGATTTTGTGTTTTGCTTGATATTGTTTATGAAGCTTTAAACCCATTCGTTTACGCTGAACTGATAGGCAACTTCTTGAATGGTTCCTTATTGGAGGTGTGAGACAAAGCAAACCAAGTGCAATGCTGGGATTAAGACTATCAGCCACTCCCTGTAAGTCCATTCACAAAACCAGACATACCACATTACATCAGGCCAGTAGTGAACATTCTAGATAAATGCTGAATGGAGCGAGGGCTCATACAAAATGCTGTGTTAAAGATAATGGCTATCAGTTGACGTTGTCTTTGTGCGAGTTAGTGTGCATTAAGAGCTGTACATTGAATGTTTGAAGCCGCTGTGCTGGTTTACTTTACTTGTATCAAATTAAACCTCTTATTCTATGATGGCAGTGCTGAAGAAGCTAATTTTGATGTTCACCATATTGATCACTACTGCAGCAATGTTAGCTATATGGGTTACATCCTGCCAAGGATATAACAGCTGCCCAGCTTCCGAAGCTTCAGGGCACGTTCCAGGCACCCAAACTGCCAGGCAGCCTGAGCAGAGCTGACTAAAAGACATGCTTGGGCGCCAAGCCCTTCAGAGCTTTGGTGCTGCTCAAGAGTACAGTCCTCTGAAGCTTTCAAGGATCAGTGGTTGACTTGTGCTGTCAATTTGCTCTGCAGTTAAGTTCCCTTTGGGGGAAAACCTCCATTTAATAATTTTGCTTATTATTTATACTATCCTCTTCAGAAAAGTTATTTTAAAGCTAGGGGTTTTTGTTTCAATGGCCTGCCATGAGACTACTGTGTTTTTAAACAGAAGTGCTCTTTTTTTTCTTATCAGTTTAAAAGTTGTTTAAAGCAACTGAAATCCATTTCTTCTGTGTAGAAGTTGTATTGATTTTAGTTTTGTGTGGCTGGCATTGTGTTTTGAAATACTTTCTAGTGTGTTTGCCTGGGAAAAAGTGACTAAAGACTTTTTATTTTTTACCGGAATTTACTGCTTGTTTTCCCTGAGAAAGAGGTACAATTTTTGGCTTTCCAGTGGAACAAACAATTAGTCCTACAGTCGGTCCTTCTTCCAGCCACAAGAAAAAACAAAAGTCAAGCAAACAGCCTTTGCCACCAGGCTAGCAATTTGTCTCAGCCACAGGTGGGTGAATCTGCAGTGCCCATTAATTGCACCTCAGACTACTCATCTTTTACCCCAAATCCCTCTGGTGTAGCACCTACAGCCACTATGGACCAGGGATTAGACACGTCCTCTGTGGCTGTTGGAGTCCCCTCAGTGGGAAAGGGAGAACCACTCTTGTTGGTCTTGGAAGAGGGAACAGGGAAGGCGTCTCTATTTTATTAGAATGTTGTGCCCATCCCTAGAGAACCTGCTGCTGCTACCACTAATAAAACTGTTGGCCCCATTTTTCCTGTCAAAACAAGCAGAAAGGGAGAACCACTCTTGTTGGTCTTGGAAGAGGGAACAGGGAAGGTGTCTCTATTTTATTAGAATGTTGTGCCCATCCCTAGAGAACCTGCTGCTGCTACCACTAATAAAACTGTTGGCCCCATTTTTCCTGTCAAAACAAGCAGAAAACTAAGCATGTATCTACTAAAGCAAATTTCCTTAAACATGAGTAGTTTACTGGGTCTGGCTCAGGGTTTAATTCAGGCTATTGATCCTCCTTATAAGGTAGTTTCTGGTATAAGAAAGAGGGATATGTTCTTTCCTGAAGAGACTTAAGATTCGGAATCTGGACAGAAGGATGAACGGACAGATACAGGGTTTTCTCCTCAGATTTCTGATTCTGTCTCAGAGGTGAGCACAGTTTCTGATTGTCCCTGTGGGTGTTTCTTCTTCTGTGAGACTATTTGTAGAATGCCCAGTGTTTTCAGTATGAAAACAATGAGGTTTCTCAGTCCCTGAGAAACTACTGTGAGCTGTTACAGAATGAAATTCAGGAACCTTCACCCATTCCAACAGTTTTATCTGCCTTGGAGGCTGTGTGTGCCACTTCCTGCAATTTTACTGACACTCAGCCAGCTACTCCTAAAAAGGCAGATTTGATGTATAAAGTTCATCAGACTTTTAAGTTTTTTATACATTTTTTCCAAACCTGATCCAGCAGCTATAGCTTTAGTTAATTCTTCTGCTGCAAAACACTTAGTTAATTTCAGTCCTACTATTTCTGATGAGAAAATGATTGATAAGTATGGGAAAATGTATGCTTTTGCAACTTTCATTTTTAGAATTTTGAATTGTCAGGCTCATATGTCAAGATCTGCCCTGACTAATTGTGAAAGTAAGAGGAATGTTTTGTTTTCAGTTCCTTCTTGTGATGAAAGATCTGCTTTAAATAATTTAATTTCTTCTGTTGTACAAGTCAATATTCATTGTGTACAGTATATTTATGACTTTATTGACACATCTTCAAGGGCTATGGCTGTTGTTACTGTTTGGAAGAGGTTTGCATGGCTGCATTCTCAGAACCTCCCAAATGGTGTCAAAATGAGATTTTAAATTCTCCTTTGGATAGAGATTTAGTTTTTCGCCTATTTGTTGCAGATGTGATGAAAGGGGAAAGCTGAAACAGGGAATCTCTTAAGATTTCTCAGCCCTCCTTTTCCAAAATTTACAAGGGATTCTGTAACTCCTCATCCAATTTTGGTAAGAAACAAAATAAACAGTCTCAACAAAATGCAGGTAAACAGACATTTAATAAGAAATAGCAAGGAGGTTCCAAGAAGAATTCTGGAAATTCCCAAAACCAAGGACAGCCCAATAAGTCAGAATGACTAAGAGACTTTGACCCCCCCCGCCCCTTTTTTTGTCTTCCAGAAAATCTGAATCTCCACTTTTTTCTTTGGCAACAGATAGTTTCAGACAAATGGGTAATAACGATCATTCATCAGGGTTACAAATGGCAATGGGAGGAAATTCCTCCTTTCCAGGGGGTAATTCCTCATCTTCCAGAACAGACTCTTCTTATTTTCACCTGTTCTTCATCACAGGCTGTCCCAGGGAGTGATAGAAGTAGTTCCCCTTCCAGGAAAGGAAACAGACTTTATTCCACGATGTTTTTAGTGCCAAAGAAAGAAAATGATTGGCGACCATTTCTGGATCTTTATTTCCTAAACCTGTTTGTGATAGTGTTTGAATTCAAAAATGATGTCACTCCACAACATGTTACTTGTTCTTCCTCATTCAAGTTTCCTTGTAACAGTAGATTTAAAAGATGCTTATCATCACATCTCTAGTCATCCAGATTTCAAGTGTTTGTTAAGGTTTTGTTTGTTTGCATTACATCATCATCAGTCCAATTCCTTACCCTTTGGACTATCCACTGCACCAAAAGTGTTCACAAAGTGTCTAGATCCAGTTATAGCTCATTGCAGGCTACAAGGTATTCACATTTTTTCATATTTAGGTGACTTGCTTATCATTGTAGAGTCTTTTTAAAAGTGTCAGGAATCTCTTTTGTGTGAGAGATCTCTTATACAAGCTGGGATTCCAAGAGAACACTCACGCATCTTTCTTGACTCCTGACATGATTGTATTTCTGGGATGTCAAATAGACACCACAGTTCAAAGAGCCTTTCTTCCACAGGAAAAAAAAAAAATAGATCTATATCTACACCTATTTCTAGGGTTTTCCTCTCATACTTTGGTCACTGCAAGGGAATACCTCAGGATTCTAGGTATCATCACTTCTACAATTCTCATAATACCCCTGGCAAAACTCCTGATGAAAAAGATGTAATGGTATTAGAAGCCGCTTTGGTCCCAACACCAACACCCTTTGTCTTTTCAAATCCCAGTGCTGGGGTTTGTCAGAAGGTAAATCACTTGGTAGCGAAAACAGATATTACCTAAATTTAAGTCTAACTTTCCCTCTTCCTGTTCTAAAGCAGTCAGTCACCACAGATGCCTTAGACTTTGCTTGGGGAACAGTTTCAGGAGGGATAAAAATGCAAAGTGTGTGGGACACCAAGGACAGAAGCAAGCAAATAAGTATAAAAGAGAAGTGTGGCCCTGATGAAGGCACTCAACTCTCTGAATCATCTTTGGTTCCAAGAACCTCTTCAAGTTGTTACAGACAATACCATAGGATCATAGGATCATAGAAGATTACTAGGCTATTGACCCCAAGGTCATTTTAAGCTTAGCCATTTCATCCCAATATAATACCATAGAAATGCTAGTCAATACCGAAGATTGTATTTAGTAATGACTGCCATTGGCCAGGAGGTTTGTGGCTTTAGCCCCATTAAGAATTTATGGTGCCCCATCCACTCATCCAGGTTCCTCTTGAACAGTGTCATAGAGGTGCTGTGTTTCACATGAATTGTAGCCTGTTCCAAAGACATGGCAGTAGCTGGGAGATAAATCTGTCCCTCCAGAATGTCCTGTTTAAGTCAAAAGTCATATTTAGGCCCCTGGAATGGGTAGCCATAGTCCCGTTTGATTTACGGATATGCTGCAAGTTCATTAAGTTTGGATCTTGGATTGCTCTGTAGTCCTGGCATAAGTCTCCCCTAAGAAGTCTATAAGATATGGAGTCTAGTGACAAGGACTTTAATCAGTCTGTGTAAGGCACATGCTGGAGTCCCTTGATCTTGTTTGTTAGAAACCTCTGAGGTTTCTCTAATTGCTGCAGGTGGTTAGTATGGTGCATGCCAATTGGGGCATTATACTAAATTATGGGCCGGATAAGTGCCGAGTATGTAGGGGGTATAACTTCTTTTGCACTCTAGGCGATGCCTTTACTAATCAAGTATGCTATGTAGAAAGCTTTCCTTACTACAGTACACACATGGTGGTTGAAGTTAAGGTCGCAGTAAACTTGTGATCCCAGGTCCCTTACCACTTCATGGGTACTTAAGCGATTGTTGTTGATTTGGTAGTGTGAGGGGACACTGTTTGTGCCAAAGGGAATGATGATGAATTTCTTTGCATTCAGTTTGAGACCGTGACTAACACACCAGTCGTTGGTCTGCATGAGACCCTCCTGGAGTATACTGACATCATCTAGGGATTCAATGACTGCATCTAGTTTGCAGTCATCTGCAAACCTGGTCAGCCACAACCCTTTAGTTTTGACCTGAACTTCTGAGAAGCATATACCAAATAGTAGGGGGGCCCAGCACTGACCCCTGTGGCATGCCGCTGGTAACAGGTCTACTGACTGATGTGGAGTCACCCACATTGATAGTGTGTATTTGCTTTGTGAACCAGTTGGCAACAGATCTTACAATGAAGGGGTTTACATTCATTTTGCTAAGTTTATCAGTAATCCCTGAATTTTGGATAGTGTTGAAAGCCTTTGCCAGGTCAAGGTATGCTTTGTGCAAAGCTTTGCCCCTGTCAATGGCCATGGTCACATTTTCAAAGAAATCCACCAGGTAAGCAGGCAGTATGTGACCTTCAGAAAGCCAAGTTGGGTACAATCCAGGGTTTGGAGGTCACCTATGTCTTTATTTTTGAGGTCCATAATGATATGTTCCATGGTCTTACAGATGAGGCTGGTCAGGTTTATGGGTCTGTAATTCCTGGGGTCTGTTGCTAGGCCACCTTTGTGGAGGGGAATAACTGTTGCTGATCTCCATTCTGCAGGAATAAAGCCTTTGGTTAGGCTATGATTAAAATGGGTACTTAATGGTGATGCTAGTTAATGCTTTAGCCTGTTTAGAAGGCAGCCTGGGATGTTGTCTGGTCCCAAAGATGCTGTGTTTTTTGTCTTGAACAAAGCTTTGAGGACATGCTCTTCAGATATGTAGAGTGGGAGGGAAGTGTGGGGGAAGATTTGCTGTAAGTTAGGAGTGGGTAAGGTTGTGAAATTTTCACCCAAACCTATCAACTAACAGGTTTGCTATCTCTGTGGGGTCAGTGTGTGTGATACCATTGGCCACTAGTTGTACACATGCTTGGTTCTACCCATTAGATTACGTACATAGCTGTAAAAGGCCTTACAGTTATCCTTGGCTGTACTTGCTAATTTCTCTCAAAGAAGCCCTTGGAGGATTTAACAAGTTGTCTTATTTGCCTGTTGAGGCTGAGGAGGATGCTTTTCCATTTTTGGGGAATTGCCTTTGTTTTCTTGGGCAGAAACATTTTGCATTTATTGTAAAGTTTGTTGATGGTGGATGTCCAGCATGGCAGATTGTTTTTACTTGGGGCTCTGGCTTTGATAGTTTCTGATATGGCCGAGTTTATACACTTATGCAAGTGATTGTACAGGGCTTTAGTGTAAGTTTCAGCTTTGCTACTACTTCCAGCTTTGGGTGGGGCTTGGAATGCATTTATACCCTCATCTAGGAGGATGTAGCTTGCCTTGGTGAAGTTTTTTAGTCTGATTTCACCCTTTGTGAGTTCTGGTGTTAGTGCCAGCTTGAAGGTAACTGATTTGTGGTCAATTTTAACTAATGTGGGTCCGACAGTTGCAGCAGTGCATCTGTTTGACATGTTGGCGAGAACCAGATCCAGAATGTTTGTTCCCCTTGTCAGGGTATGGACATTTTGTTCCAGGGCATTTGAATTAACAAAGTCAAGTAAAGTTTGCCCTAGTGAGTTAGGGCTAGCATAGGTTTCCTACTTGATGGGATAATTGAAATCCTCCATAACCAGTATGTTCAGTAAAATTTGAACTGTCTCCAGTTTGGTCAAGTAGGCTTCATGGGTGTCATGACCCATGGAGGGGGATCTACTACTGGCTAGGACTTGAATGGATGTCTTACTGACTGTAATCTGCACCTGGAGTAACTCCATGGAGGTGTCCAATCTAACTAGAAAGGAGGTGAATTTATGTCTAATATAGATTGTAACACCACCTCCTTTGGTTTTCACACATTCATTTTGTGGTCTAATGGTGTGGAAAGCATTGTAGGCTTCCATGGCCATGGTACTAACTGAGGCCTTGAACCAGGTTTCTGTAACTGCACAGACATCTATATCTTCTAGTGATGGAAATGCTTCCAGGGAATGCAGGTTTTTGGTTTAAGCTCCTAGCATTTAGCAGCATGACCCTTATTTTGTTGTGATTGGCTAATTTCAGGTTGGTAATGTTATTTTTGAGACCTTGCCTAAAAAAAGCACTATGGGGGAGGCAAGAGCCTTTGCCAGCAGCCGAAAGAGTAGAGGTGCTGGGTACAAACCATCTCTGGCAAAGCAACATGGTTTGTCGAGCATGGCTTCCCAGGCTGACAGGAACTGTATCCCCTTTGAATGACACCAAAAACTGATCCAATTATTGAAATCATTTGTTGTTTATACTGTGGCATCATTCTAGGTGAGGGTCATATGCTGCTCAAGGCTAGGGCCATACCTGCCTGGGATGCATACTCAGAGAGCTCAATCATGTCTCTCTTCGTATAGTCCAGTGAGGTACATCTGAGGTCATTCACACCAACATGGACTATGACAGAGTCATAATGGTACTTGCTGCTGCAAGACCTGACTCCATGCGTGATGTGACGAATCCTGGTACTGGACAGGCAGCTGTCTGTGACTTTCTTCTTGTCCAGCCTTGTGAGTGGGACATCTGTGTGTCTCACTATTGAGTTTCCAATAACTAGAAAATTAGTTTTTTGAGTGTTATGCCTTACTGGCTTGGTGGGTGAGAAAGTGGTGTTGCTATGTGTCATGGGCACTGTTTTTGTGTTTTAGAGGTCTGTGGTGTTTCAGTAAGTTTTATGAGAGAACCTCCGCATATGTGGATTTATGTGTTTGATGAGTACTATGTGTATGAGTAGTGATATGTGTATAGGTAGTGGTATTATGAGCATATGCAGTGGTGGGTGAGTTGACAACCTTCTCCATATTACTGTTTTGAGTGACAGAGAGCATGGATTCTAGACTCTTGGTGTAAATACATCTCTCACACTCTGTACTAGAGTGTGTTATTAGTAGATGGTTGTCTGCATACATAAGGCAATTGCTACTCTGCCTCAAGAGACCCAAGTCAACAAGGCTGGCAGGAGGAACAAGGGAGGTTCAACTGTCCATAATGTTAGGTGGAAGTCTGTTGTCACTAGGGATGGCTATTCAGAATCGATCACGAAGGAGATCAGAGGATAGATATTTCTGCCTGGGTTTTAGGGAAAATTTGTTGAATGTAACTGTCTGGCGTTGGCGCACAACTGTACGGCAGTGTGCAATGCTGTGTGATTTGCACACATGCAGAAACCTGCTCAAATGCAGGACCTAAATACCAGAAGCTAAAAACATGAAAAAAACTTCAAAAATATTCAAAAGGACCAATGAGGATGCTTATTCCAAGCCCTAGACTGGCCTCACTTTACTAGAGAGGTCCCAATCAGCACAATTCTCTCAAAAAAGTGCAGATAGGCTCCTTCCAATCCAAGATGGTCCGGAAAACATGCTCAAAACAAGCCAACCACTACAGACAGTTCCAGAAGCAGCAAACCTGCATCTGGACTATGGTACATCTACTAACTATCCTACTTTCAGCAGGAAACACTAGAGAATGTTTAAAACAGCAAACAAATAGCAGTGAGACACTAAAAAAATTAAAACAGCAGAAAATCAGCAAGGAGGCACTAAAGAATGATTTAAGCAGTTAACAGGTCAATTATTTAAACACTGCTTGGTGAGAAAAAAGAACAAGTAGAACAGACAGCTTAAAAACAGTGAAAAATACCATTAAATACTTAACAAACAGTGAAACTAACAAAAAACTTTGAAAACTACAATAACATTTGATTTAAGAGGCATAATAAAGCAGACAATTTTAGTACAACAGTGTAGTTTAATACATAGTAAATAAACACAGTATAAAAGTAGGTAGTAGGCAATATAAAAGTGCAGTGAATAGTATAAATAAGCAAAAAAAAAAAAAAAAAAACTGGCAACTTATGGTTTTTGGAAGCTCAGAAGCATCTAGTCATCTGGTATCTCAGCTCAGAGTTGTGGCTGGTAGCCCACCACAGTTCACCTCAGTAGAAACAAGATGAAATCTGCTTAAATGCAGGACCTAAATACCAGAAGCTAAAAACTTGAAAAAATAAAAATAAAAAGATTCAGAAGGGCCAATGAGGATGTTTATTCCAAGCCCTAGGCTGGCCTCCCTTTACCAGACAGATCCCAATCAGCACAATTCTCTCACAAAGTGCAGATAGGCCCCTTCAATCCAATATGACCTGGAAAACATGCTCAGAACAAACAAACCGCTACAAAAAATTCCAGAAGCAGCAAACCTGTATCTGGAGTATGCTATGGTTACTAGCTACCCTCATTTCAGTGGGAAACACTAGAGAATGTTTATAACAGCAGAAAAATAGCAATGAGACACTAAAAATGTTTAAAACAGCAGAAAATCAGCAAGCAGCCTCTAAAGAATGTTTTAAAAAGTTAATAGCTTGTTGATTTACCACACTCATGTGGTACATCAAGAAGCAGGGGGAACCAGGTCATGCCCCCTTTGCAGGCTAATCGTGTTAGCTTGGCATATAGCCATACAGCACAACCTCACTCTACAGGCATCCTACATTCCATCAGAGCAAATCTGTGTGGCAGACAAGCTTAGCAGGACAAGGGTAGACCCTCACAAATGGAAACAAAATCTGGGAGTCTTCCAAGATTTGATCCATCTGTATGGAGTTCCTCAAGTAGACTTCTTTGCCTCCACTATGAACAATCAGCTGGCAAGATTCTTCCCCAGGGCTCCATGCAAGAAAGCCTGGAAGACGGATGCTTTTTCTTTTCTTCAGCAGGAATGTTCCTGCATGCCTTTCCACTCTTTCCACTAATACCCAGGTACTTATGTAGATTCAAACAGAATCTTCCAAGATCACTGTGCTGAGTCTTTACTGGCTCAGGCAACCATAGTTCTCTCTTCTTTTGGAAATTACCAGGGGCAGTTACCACAAGCTTCCTTACAGAGTGGATCTACTCAGAGCTGGATCCAGTATTGTGTGAGCAAGGCAGTGTCCTATGACCCACTGGCTGGGAGATGAATTTTTTAATTAAAAAAAAAAAAAAAAAAAAATGTGTATTTTTTAAGGGCTTTTGGACTGCAGACCATAGACGGACAAGTAAGAGGTATGTGTATATGTTTGTGTGTGTGTGTGTGTGTGTGTGTGTGTGTGCGTGTGTGTGCATGCGCACATGTGTGTGCATGTGTGCGCACGAGCGCGTGTGTGCGTATGCTTGTGTATGCATGTGTATGCATGTGTATGTGTGTGTGTGTCTGTGTGTGTGTGTGTGTGTCTGTGTGTGTGTGTCTGTGTGTGTGTGTGTGTGTGTGTGTGTGTGTGTGTGTGTGTGTGTGTGTGTGTGTGTGTGTGTGTGTAGGTATGTGTGTGTGTGTGTGTGTGTGTGTGTGTGTGTGTGTGTGTGTGTGTGTGTGTGCATGTTTAAGAGGTAGGTAGGGGTGTGTGTGTGTGTGTGTGTGTGTGTGTGTGTGTGTGTGTGTGCGTGTATGTAAGAGGTAGGTAGGTAGGTAGCATACCTTTCAACTGTCCAGATTTTTGCCCTATATTTTTTGGTTTGTTCCTCATAAAATTTGTGATTTTCTGGAAAATCATTGAGGACTGAAGTTAATAAATAATGACAGACATTTAAATTTCATATCCTTTAGAAAAATGCAGTCTAACACAATCCATGTTATTCTAGCAACTTTTTAAGTTCATTAAAGTGATATTTAAAATCTGTCATTCTTCATTTTAGGCTTTGTCCAGTTTTCTTGCATTAAGAGGCATGGTAGGTATGTTTGTGTAATGCCCTAGTTAGAGCATAGCAGGTGGTTAGTAATTTACTCAGGCTCAAACCCTGTACCTTAGTTATAAGAAAGAACAGACTGAATCCTCTACTCCAGCTTCCAAGGTGTTTTTTTTTTTAAGGAACTGAGTTTCACGTGCATTTTTAATGAATTGTGAGCTACAAGGGAAGAGAAGTTTACTGCTGCTCATGCTAAGTCTGCAACTGTCTTGTTTAACAAATGGTATCAATATTGTGCTATAAAATTGAAAGTATTATTTGTAGCACAACAGGTAGCATAATTGCTTTTGATGCAGAAGGCTGTGGGTTCTATCCCACAGCATATAGATGGATTGTTGATGCTGTGTTGTACTTTAAGGGTGGGGTGCTGCAGTCCTTAGTATGTCCTCCTTTGCAGGAGATGCCTAGTAATTATGAACCTGTTATCAGTTTGGCATCCATTCTGTATTGCAATATTACCAGTTTACCATTTTTGATGTAACAAGGCAATTTATTCTTCAAGGGCAACAGGCACTGAATTTGTAGATGAAACACTGAAATATAAAGTTGTTTGCTAGCAGCAGCCTCTTCATTAGTTACAGATTTCTTTAATGTGGAATATTTCAGATGACTTTTACTTCTGCAGAGATTGTGCATATTGACTCATATTGGTGGATTGTAATGACAGAAGTTTAAGAAGACTTTTATGGTTGAAATGTTCTGAATTGGGCAGTTTTGTAATTATTGGTTCATATGTTTTGTTTCATTGCTTACTGGAAAAAATGTTCAAAACTATAAATTTAAAACATGCTCTAACAACTGGTGTTGTGATATACAATGAATATCATTTAATACATCAGGAAGGTGAGTCAAAGAACTCTTGTATGTTTGCATGGTTCTAAAAATGTCTGCAAGAGGCCTATGATTTGAAAACAGCCTAAACGTAAACTTAATCTGCCAATGGTCAGGTGCATTTTTTTAAACGTGTGTTTCAATGAATGTGAGTTTCAAGGGCAGAGAAGTTTTAATGGTAAGTCTGTTTTCATTGTGAGACTATGTTGCTTTGTTTAGCAAATATCTGTCAGTGTTTGTGCTAAAAAAATTGAAATAAAAGTTTTAAAGTAAATCCTAATATCTGTAATCATTTTAGAAGTAAAGCAAAAAACAGTGTGCACACTGAGAAGTTTGAACAGTGTGTATGGTAACTGGGGAGAAATATCCAAGTAATGTGACACCCGAATGGCTGGGTGGTGGCTGTGTATGGGAGGGGTCCCAATCCATTACCCTTCCCAGGGCCCAATTTGACCATGATTTGGCTACTTCAATTGACTGTCTGGATGATAGGGTCTTAATTCCTTTTAGGCATCTCTGTACTGAGGATGTGCAACAGATACTAACGGATGCAAGAATGCTTGCTACTAAAAATTCATATATTAGCAAACCAAAGAAGTTTTCTAGTTGGTGTCAACAACTTAAGCAGGACCCATTCATGGAGAGGTGTCTCCTGGTTTTACAATATCTGTGTGAGTTACTATCCTATGGTCTTTCTTACCCTCTAGCAAGGTTAATTCATCTGCCATTTCAGCATGTCTGCCCATGGATTATAGGATCATAGGAGGTTACTAGGCTATTGGCCCTGGGGCCCTTACAAGCCTAGCCAAGAGTTTATTCCCCAAAAGAAATCTCAGTCAGCACCTGTCGCTCCTGTCAGTGAGGGACACAGGTGGAACCCCTGGGACAAATTTGTGGTTTCCCATCCACTCATCAAGGCTGTGCTTGAAGAGCGTCATTGAGGTGCTCTGTTTGACATATATGGGAAGTCTATTCCAGAGATGGGGAAGCCTCTGGGAGACAAAAATGTCTCTTCAGCAGGTTTTGTTGATGTTGCATATTAGATTTAGGCCTTTTGAGTGGGTAGTGCATGAGGAGTTAGACTTACAGATATGGAGCATCTCTAGTAGGGCAGGGTCTGAGATTACCTTGTAGGCGAGACACAGGTTACCCCTGAGCAATCAGTATGATACCAAGTAGAGTGGTAGTGATTTGAGCCTGCCTGCATAGGACAGGCATTGGAGGCCATGGATTCTCTTTGTGAGGCATTTCAGTGGCCTTTCCAGTTGATGCATATGTTTGGACAGGTACATCCCAAACAGGGTGTCATACTCAATTATTGGCCAAATGAGGGAGGATTATAGAGAGCTAATAGCCTCCTTTTTTCTGGATATAATCCCTTTACTTATGAGATGAACCAAGTAAAAGGCTTTTCTGACAACTGCCGCTACATGATGCTTGAATGTGAGGTTGTTATCAACCTGAGTGCCTAGGTCTCTCACCACAGGCTGTGTGTTTAGGCGGTTGCCGTTGATGTGATAATCAGTAGGGGTCGTGTTTTTGCCGAATGGTATGATGATACTTTTTTTGCATTTAGCTTGAGGCCTTGACTTTGGCATCAGTCATTAGTTTCTGTGAGTCCCTCTTGCAGTATGTTAACATCATTTGGGGAGTCAATGGCTACCCAATTTACAGTCGTCTGCAAACTTTGTCAGCCACAGGCCTTTTATCTTTGCCTGGACTTCTGAGAAATAGATGACAAACAGTAGGGGTCCCTTGACAGATCCCTGGGGAACTCCACTAGTGACAGGTCTGTTATCAGAGATGGAGGTGCCTATTTTGACATTGAGGGACCTGTCAGTGAGCCAGTTGCCTACTCACCTGATGCGATAGGGATTTACACCAGGTTGCGTTAGCTTTTTGATGATGCCTGAGTGGGAGATTGTGTCAAAGGCCTTGGCCAAGTCAAGGTAGCTGTATTCACTGACTTTCCCTCATCCAGGGCCTGGGTGACAGTCTCAAAAAAGTCAACCAGATTCAACAGGCAAGATCTGCTCTTAACAAATCCAAACTGGGTGGGGTCAAGTGCTTGGAGATTGCCTATGTCCTTGTTTATGAGATCTATAATAATACGCTCCACGGCTTTACAGATCAGACTTGTCAAGCTAATGGGGCGATAGTTTCCAGGGTCAGTAGTAGCACCACCTTTGTGCAAGGGAATGACAATGGCAGTTTTCCACTCTGCTGGAATGAATCCTATACTTAGGCTGTGGTTGAATAGGGTGCTCAATGGTGAAGCCACTTCTTGCTGGAGATGGGGCAGAATAGCGCCTGGGATACTATCAGGTCCCATGGAAGCTGTTTTCTTTGCCTTGGATAGGGCCTGCAACACTTGATCTATGGATATGTGGTGTGGGGCACGTATTGGGGATGTTGAAAGGGCCTTTGGGGGGAGACAGGGGAGTGAAGTTTGCTTTGAAACTATCTGCTAGCAGGTTGGCTAAGTCAAAAGGATCAGTGTAAGTGATACTGTTAAGTACTAATTCAGAACAAACCTAGGCTTTGCCATGGAGGTTCTTGATGTAACTGAAGAAGACTTTATGCTTTCCCTTTGTTTTGAAGCCTGGTTTTGATTCATAATTGGCAATGGAGGTTTTCACTGGTGATCTAATTTGCTTATTGAGGCTAAGGAGGGAGTTTTTCCAATTTGGAATTTGTTTCTTTTTACCCTTGGACAACAGTTTTTTCTCCTCCTCTTTCAGTGCAGTTTTATGTTAAAATGTTTTTGAAAGGGGTTTTGCATAAGAAGCCTCCAAGAAAACCAGTGGTCCCTCCTTGGGATCTTAATTTTGTTCTTAATTTTGTGTTATAGAAGCTAACACTTGCTCCATTTGAAAGAACTATCTGGGCTGACTTGAGGTTCTTAACATGAAAAACTGTTTTATTGATTGCTTTGACCTCTGCAAGAAGAGTATTTGAGTTGCAAACTCTTATGGTGAGTCAGCCCTGTCATCCATTTTCCACAGAGATAGGATTTATTTTGAGAACTAATTCTTCTTTATGCCTAAGTGGTATCCAGGTTTACGTTAAGCTAAACTATCCATCTCCTAGTTTGCCTTCCTAAACCCAAAAATGAGGGTGAAAGGATATTCCATACCTGGAATGTGTACAGACAACTCCGGCATTATATTCTTGACACAACTAAATCTTTTAGATCTACCGATCAATTGCTGATTTCTTGTGAAAGTAAGAAGAAGGAATAACCTGTGAAAAAACAAACGATTTCAAAATGTTGTCTAAGGCAATAATAATAATAATAATAATAATAACATTAACAATAACAATAATAATAATAACCTTTTGTTATAGTCACCACACAAAATTATTCCCGGCAGGGTCAGTGTCTGCTCTACCAGGGCCTTGGCTTCATCTATAGCTTTTCGGAAAGGGTTTGATTCTAGAATTACTAAGTACTATAAGCTTGATTCCTTGTCTAGGTCTAGATCAGGCTTTGCAAGGACCATTCTCTAGTTACTCCTGGACTCTTCTCTTTCCACTTCCCAAATGTAGTAAGAGAGAATATCTACTCATATAGCTAAGGCTACTGCAGCAGTAAACAGTTTGATGAATATAGTACAGTTGTGCAAGTAAACTTAGCATAACAGTAGATGATCGAATGATCATTGCTGCAGTAGCTGTCCGTCCAGCCCCACCCCCCACCCCGTATTTTGGAATGTTGTTTATGCCAGGGTGTGGTTATTTATATTTGTGTTCTTCCTAGAATTGTCTTTTCAGGGCTTAGCATCAATGTTTCTCTCTCTTGGCAAGAAAGTTCTGAAGGGCTTGGTGCCCAAATTTGTCTTTTACTCAGCTCTGCTCACGCTGCCTGACAGTTTGACTGTGTGGAAGGTGTCCTGAAGCTTTGGAAGCTACGGCTGTTATATCCTTGGCAGGATATAACCTATACAGCTAAGGCTACTGCAGCAGTGATAAACTGAACATCTACTATTATGATACGTTTACTTATACAACTGAACTTTCTCACTCTGAGCAAATTAACACTGAGTTACATGAAAATCTGCTTGTTGTAATCTTACCTCACAGTGTCTTGCTGTGACACTCTACTTTCTTTACCAAATCTCAATTAATCTTGACAGAAATTTGTTGTCAAATGTATAAACAACTGGCATGGTATTAAAACTCGAAAACAGAGTGAACAATTATCAAATATTTTAGTCAGAAAAAGTATTCATGACAATTATTTCATTATTTTAAAGGTGAAAATGTTCAGTTCTATAAAGCTGCTATAGAAACTACTTAAGAAATTCCTGACAGAAGGACTTCAGTGAAGAATCAGCAGGCTCAGAGAGAAGATTTACTAAATCCTGTACTTTTTAAAGAAAGAATCCAAAGTTATTAAAAGTCAGGAGAAGGAGAAATACAAGTGATAGTTAACAAAAACAATGTTAAGAGACAGATTACTAGCATACAAAGGGCAAGAAAAATGTCAGTAGAAATGATAGGTCTGCAGCCTTTGGGTACAGATTTAAGACACTCATTGCCTTAGTCTACAGCAGTGATTTCAGCCTTTTTTATCTCATGGCGCACACAACCTAATTACAAAAATCTTGCAGCACACCAAAAAATATATTAAAATGTTTGCCAATCTGACAAAAATAGGCATAATTTTGATGGATTTACAAAAAAAAAAATAAAAATAATAATAATAATAATAATAATAGTAATTAAATTTATCCATAAATCCTATCTGAATCAAAACGTTCCTATCTAACATCCCAAAACGTGACTCAACAGACACACACACACACACACACACACACACACACACACACACACACACACACACACACACACACACACACACACACACACACACACACACATTGTTTAAATGTTATTTTCTCCTTAAATGCAAATATTGCAAGTAAAGTGTTAGCTGTCTTCCAACTGGATTACAAGATAACTGGTGGAAATTTAATGGACTAAAGGGGAAAAAGGCCTGCACTTGTTGCTTAGGAGCGAGCCAACCTCCATGTGCCAATGAGGCAACATGCAAAGGCTAGCAAAGGAATCACTGTTGTCTAAATCTGCTGCACTGTTCATTTTTATTATTAACCCTACCCTTGAGAAGTAGTCAAATTGCCTTGTATGTCTTAACTGTGAAAAAGAGCTCATGAAACCACAGCTACACCAGCTCTGTGGTATTTAGTATCATGGCAATGTAACATTTGCTTTTATCAAAATATTTCATGCAGTGTTTGCAAAAAAAAAAAAAAAAAGAAAAAAAGAAAATGCAAGAAAGCTTGCATCTTAACATTTCAGAAGGCATCACACACTCTTAACACACCAAAAGGTTGCTGTGCATCAGAAAGGCAACACTTCGTAAGTGGACCGACTAGTATGATGAAGCAGCAAGACCCCAAATTACAGTCAGAAGCAGCCCAAGTTCATCCATGTTTTGCTCAGTCTTTTATTGTAATTCAGTTGGTCTTGGTGCTCAAGCTTAGCAAGTCTACAAATATGAGGATGCGTGCAAGCCAAGTCTGCAGCACTCAGACAATGTCAATGTGAGAAGCAGATCTAATAAATGAAAACAACTCTGCTTGACTCTTGAGTATGCACCACCACCATAACCACAAAATGTAATGAGAGAGAAAAGCTGATAAAAAGTCAAGCAGCAGCTAGGGTTAAGAGTGTGACACAGAAAAGCCACATAAGTAATCATCGCCCAGTTCCACAGCAGTAATAATGGCACCTTGCTATGACAGCTATTTATATAAAGTCTTAATTGAATGAATGATTCTTTTTTTTCTCCTTAATAAAACCTAACTGTAATCAATACATATAAAATAAATATATCTGATCTAGAGTGCAATTCTTGCACAATTATTGCAGATTATACAATGACCCCCCATTAATATTCCAAAACGTGCATGCTGATTGGCCAGCGTACCCGTTGTAAATCCCACAATATACCAACGGAAAAAGGTCCGGTTGCCTGAACTTTTTTCCGTTGGTATAAAGTGTCCAAAACTTTTTTTTTAATAAAAAAAAAAAAAAGAAAAATGGAGCAATGGAGACTTTCTTTTCTCCATTGCTTCCGTTTCAAGGCATTGATGTACTGGATATGAGTGGGAATGCAAGTCCCATACGTATGCGCAGTACATCAACACAAGGAAGCAGTACACCAACACCGGCAGAAGAACAGTAATGCGCCATTATACAAAGACATTATTTAAGAAAAGTAAGTCTTTTTTTCTTAAATAATGTCATTGTATAATAGCAATAACCGACGCCGTGGTTGTGGTATATTGAAGATTTACCTACGGTTGGCTTTGGCCTCGTGATTAAACCACACCAGCCATGGGTAAATTTTCAATATACCACACCATGTCGTCAGTTATTGCTTAAATAACTCATTTTCAGCTTATCATGATAAGACCCAAAAGTTCAAAAAAAGCTAAATTCTTGAAGATGCAACCTCCAAAAAGAAGCCACTGAAAAAGAAGAAATGTTAGAGTCGTGGAGTTGCAACCTGCAAAAATAATTATACAATCTGCCAAACTTACTGGTAACTGCTGGTGATGGGTTATAAAGATAAATCAAAGTCCACAAAAAAAGGAAATTAAAATCCAGAATGTTTTGTTTGCTTATATATATTTTGTTATCTTATTTACCACACAGGCATTTTCTTCATTTCCTGGTTTATATATATAACTACAAGGAAGCTACTTTTTCGCACTTTGAACACTACTGATGCTTGCAGGAGAATGCCATGTGGTTTTTCAAGACTGGCTGAATCTGTCCACCACCATCTAATGGTGCTGCCCAATCCAGAAGTGGGGCTAGTTGGAGAAGGTGTGGTCTTTCTATGCTTTCTTTCTGGGTAAAACTGGCAAGTGGAGCCCCTGACTACATTCTAAAAATGGTTAAGTTATAGACAGTAGGAACTATTTTGTGTTTGTTGCTGGACCTCTAGTCAAATAAGTCCCCCCCACTAAAAAAGTAGTGCTAAATCTGTACATTAAGCAGTGCACAGGCAAGTTCAGGGCAAATGAGAGTCAGCCTTCAGAGACTTTAAAATCGGGTCTGCCCTTCAAATCAATTAGTAATAGGAAAGGGAAGTAACAGAACTCTATAATTATGATTCTGTAAGAAATCTTTAATTAATTTCTTTTAAAAAATCTTGCAGCACACCTGCCAACCTCTCGTGGCACACAAGTTGAAAATCATTGGTCTCAAACTACTCATATATGTAAATTCAGAAACTATTTTACACCAGTTAATACTGCTGAGGATGATATCCGGATGGCTCTTCTTCTCTGTCTGGCTGGTGATACACATGCATGACATGTAATAAACATTATCTTTAATAGAACATTTAAGAAATAATACAAGAAATGGTAACTAGGTTCTTCCAAACACTAATATGCAATTAACAGATAAATACTCTTAGACAAAGCATTGGAGAGGCAGTACAGCATTTTTTTTTCCATAATAAATCTTTATTATTTTATCAAATTTTTTTATACAGCAAAGAAAAAAAAAAGATACAAATAATACCCAAATTAAACTAGTAACACCCATACTACAAACTATGAACCCAATTTACATAAATGCTTCCATCCATTAAACAACATCAATGAAGAAAAGAGAGGAGCATGTGATAACAAAAGTCAAAAGATCTACTATCATTAAAATGAATTGTTCTTACCAACTTTCAAACTAAGTATGCATGTCCTGGGGCTGAACTGAGTTCGGTACATTAAGCTAATATAATGTTGAAAATTTGTTCCCACACCTTCAGGTTATTAATATTCCTTTTATTATACTTAATTAAAAGTTTGTGTGCTAAAATATGTTTCATGGCTAAACCTTTAAAGTTTTCCCATGAAGTTTGGAATGGAGTCAACCAATTTGTAGCTATATAAAGTTTCATTAGTAAGAAAATATTCATAAGTATAATCATTTGGGTTCTATCCAAATTATTAGGAGGGATATGTAGAATCATGAACTCCCAAGAAAGTGTAGACTGTTGATAACCCATCTTTTGTAGTTGGATTTTTAAGGAATTCCAAAGCTTGTATATACATTTACAGCTCCAGAACATGTGCAAGAGGTCAGCCGTTTGATCTTTACAGTATGGACATTTGGGCAAGTTTTTCGAGTTAAATTTATGCAAGCTAAGGCGTGTATAGTAGGCATTATTAAATATCATCAATTGTGTAAGTATTAATTTTTGGAGAGAAACTGATTTTATTGTTAAGTTAATTGCCTTTAGTATTTTATTATCTTCTATCAATGGTATTTTATCTTTCCAATATTTTGACAAGAGTATTTGATTTTGGTATTTCAACTCTTTTATCAGTTCATTTGTAGAGGTAATAAATTTGGTATCTTGTCTAAGAGTTAACCATAAGTTTGAACAGTTAGTTAACGTTTCCTCATCAATTTTAAAGTCTTTAAAGTAATTTATAGAGAGATCCTTTAATTGTCTCAAAATTGTTAAGTGAGATTTAGGAAGATTCATCCCCTGCAACATATCATGAACTGAATGATTAAGATATGGATATATCTCAAGTAAAGTTAGATTAATTATAAGTGGATATTTTTTAAGATCTATTAATTGATTATTAATTTTCAAATTCGGGTTCTTATGAAAGGGTTGAAAGATCATCATATGTTGCAAGAGGTTTAATGATTGGAAAAGATTTTGTATTAGACTTCTATATACTCTAATATGCTCCATTAAAGAACAATAATTTAAAAGTATCTTTACTTAAAAAGGGTAAAGCTTTCGGGTTAATATTCAACTTTACAACGTGTTTATGATTCATAACTACCCATTTGGGTGACCATTTATTACTAGAAATCTCATAGTAAGCTATTCTTAAGATTCTATTAGAATTTATTATTAAGTAATAAATTTCAAAATTAGTCATCAATTTGTCATATGATATTCTAGTCTTCTTAGGTTCCCATATAAATTTAGCCGATTCCCTGTGAATTTGTTTGAAAAATTTCCTGGGGATCAAGACTTGAGTGGCTTTAAAAATGTACAAAATTCTGGGTAGCACATTCATTTTAATTATTGAAACTTTTGCCATTGTTGGTAATTTCAGATTATTCCATCTTCTTAAGTCGGGCAATATATGATCCCAAAGAAACTTAACATTATTCACATAGAAGTCTGTGTTATCTGTAGAAAAGATAACACCCAAGTACTTTATCTCCGATTTAAATTGTCCTACCAATGGTAAAAGAGAAAAAGGTTTTGGTGTTTTCAAAGGAAATATGTAGTTTTTTTTAAGGTTTATTTTGTAGTTGGATACTTCAGCAAAATCTTCCACTGCTTTTAGTATTTTTTTAGTATCTGAAATTGGAGTCGTACAATAGATATTGAGGTCATCAGCAAAGGCAGTCATAGATATTTTAGTGCCATAAATTATTGGGGCATTATGATATATATTTTGTTTAATATGTAAAAATAATGGTTCTAAATACAGATTAAATAATATAGGAGATAAAGGACAGCCCTGATGAGTTCCGTTCTTAATTTGTATTCTTTTAGAAAAAAATTTATTAATATATAAAGTTGTATATGGGTTATTATATAATATTTGTAATGTTGAAATAAATTCTTGAGGTATATTAAAGTATGATAAAACATCGAACAAAAATTTCAAGTTAACTCTATCAAATGCTTTTTGTGCATCAATAATGAGAGCATAAACATTAATATTTTTTGACAGGCATAAGAAATTAATGTATGTAGTGATAAAGTATTGTCAGTAGTTTGTCTGGCATTCATAAATCTGGCCTGTTCATTAGATATTATTGAGTCTATTACCTTCTTCAATCTATTAGCTAAGATAGATGTCAAAATTTTCATGTCAATATTTAAAAGAGAGATATGTCTATAGTTATCCAGGTTATGAAAGTCAGTATTTTCTTTGGGTATAAGAATTATTCTGGATGCATTAAAGTGAGGATCACTGATTCCATTGTTAATCATATAATTAAATATATGTGGAAGTATTTTGCCAAAGGAATCACAAAAAGTTTTATAAAACTCTGCAGTCAATCCATCCGGACCTGGAGCTTTATGAGATTTCAACTTTTTAATTGTATCTGCTATTTCCCCAGGGGAAATTGGCTTAATTAAATCTATTTGAGAGTTCTCATCAATTTTTGGAAAACTAATCTTTTGCAAAAAATCACTGTTAATCCTATTCGTGAAAGATTCCTGTCGATCACTGTAAAGCTGACAATAAATCATTTCAAAAATACTCATAATATCTTCAGATTTTGTATATCTATTATTTTCGAACTGTATCTCAGTGATCTGAAAAGGTACTTTTGATTGATTAATGATTCTAGCTAATGCTCTTGAAGGCGTTTGAATATGATTAGCATATTTTGCCAACAATCTATGTTCATAAAACGACAACCTACTATTCTGGACCAAAAAGAGCTCCTTTTGACATTTTAATAGTTCTTTTTCTGTTTGCTGGTTAAATTTCCTAATTAAATCCTGTTCTAATGATTTGATTTTAGTTTCCAGTCTTTGTATATCTCTAGTTTGAATTCTTTTATAACAGGTAGCTTTTTGCAAGAAAATCCCTCTTACTTGTGCTTTGGTTGTCGCCCATTCAATGTTGGGTAAATGTTGTTGTTTAGATAAACGAACTAATAGAAGATCAAGAACAGCCTGAGTTTCCTGAATTTTATCTTCTTTATTTAATAAATTTGGATTTAGGGTCCAATTGTACCCTCTATGTGATAAGCTATTTTTGGGGTCTTTATTAAAATTTGAAGTAATTTTAGAATGATCTGATAAGTATCGAGCTTGTACGGTAACACTGGGATCTAGAATAATCAAGCTTTCTGAAATCAAGAAAAAATCTATTCTAGACCACATTTTGTGACAAGTTGAATAGAATGTAAAATTGTTTGTATTAAACTGATTGCTTACATATTTAAATGGATCATACAATTTAAAGTCAACTTTAAGTTCACTCAAAACTATTACCGCCTGAGTATTAAATGACCTATGTACAGTTGATTTATCTAGTTTAGGATCTTGATATGTATTCCAGTCCCCTCCCATAATTATGTAGTAGTTATTATATTGATTCAAAATGGAATAAAGTGATACTATAAAAAGGTGTTTTTTGTTACATGGTGCATATATATTAAGAAGTAAAATAGATTTATCATAGAGATTAGATGACAGAATCACGTAGCACCATCTTCCTTCTTTATCTATTTTAGAGTCTAGGATTTTTTCTTGGTATTGGCTTTTTATAACTATCGCGACCCCCGCGCTATTAGTTTTACCTTCCGAAGCTATAAGTGCTCTGATCCATTTTTTTCCTTAATAATTGCCCACTGATCATTAGTCAAATGAGTTTCTTGAAGTAAAATAAAACATGCCCTAGCCTGCAAAAATAAATGAAGAAACAGTTTCCTCTTTTTCAAGTTCTGGAGCCCTTTCATATTCCATGAATCTATTTCCTACATAGTACGACCTTTAATTGATTCAAATATGGTTTACGTTGGATAAAACAAAATAGATTCAAATATGTTTTCCAAAGATATAGTTTCTGGAAGCATTGTTGAAATCCCGTCCCACACCAGTGCCTACCCACTAAACCCCTGGACCAGGACATACATAGATTTTCCACACTGTTAAACATTTTAAGGATTAATAACATTACTAAATAAATGTTCTTTAGATTAAAATATATTACAACTATATCATGCAAAAAACCTATGTCTACTACCACTAAATCTACAAAGCCTAACCTAAACATTCCCTATTAAACACTGCTAAACATCTACATCTCTTGTTTTATCAATTTCGGAAATTATGTAGAGGAAAAAAGTGTTAACAACATAAATTATTCTTGTCATTCCTCTCCAAACAATTCAAATATCTAACGAATGATATTAATATGTTGTGTCCCATTAAGAACATTCTGTGAGTATCAAAACTGATACTTTCCTGTAATATATACAACATACATCTTAAGAATAACTAAAAGATATTTTCAAAACCCCATGAAATTAAAAGTGAGACACCAAACCATAATATACATTTATAGACAAATACGCTTCAGCATTAACTCTGCATGATGATTACGTATGCACTGCTATGCAGAGGAGGCTAGATCAAATAAGTGAGTAAGAAAAGCATGCATTAAGACATGCATCAAAAGACATGTTTAGAGTTTTACAATATTCAGAAGAGAGCAAAAGGCTAAAATAGTAAAAGGTGCTGACAACCATCAAATTTGTCAGTATTATAACTGTTTGAAGAAAGTAAGAGTAGAAGTTAAACTAGCAAATGTGGTTAACATGCTAGTATAGGCATGACTGGAAAATGGGTTGAAAAGTTCATGAAACTGTTAAGAAAAGTAAAGCACTGAGCCATAATGTCATGTAAAATCTGCATTGAATAATTGCTCATTAGTATTATTCTTACATATAAATGTGACTTTCCCTTTAGATCTTGCATGCATAGTTTATTTTAGTTTTCAGTGAGTAACTGGGCACACATTTTCCTAAAAAAATTCCTAATGCTAGTGCTATCTTGTTTTAAATTACTTTTCCTTTTGTTTGTGCCATGTGGATGGTAAAAAGCACACAGTGAGTCAAATGGCATTAAGTTAATTAAAATCTTAGCGATTAAACAAACATAAGGGATCTCAGAGTAGCCAGCAACTGTCAAAATGGCAATAGCTGTAGTGATTAAAACAAAATTACCATCCTTGTCTTTAAATAGCAAGCTTGACCACTCACTGACTACATATGAACTTTATATTAACACTGAAGTTAAAGCTGTATAATATTAAATCCCTTTGAGATTAATGTTATTCCACTTTATTGCATCAGTTAAACTGTAAATAACAACAACTAAATAATTAAAGTAATTGTAAGAATATATATGTATTTGGGGTAAGTTTCCTAGTGTAGCTGCTGCTCTCACCAACACTATTAGATAAACACACCAATTCCAAATATAATTGGATACCTAAATAATTAAATGTAGTGCGTAAAACAGTTCAATGTTTCCTATGTGCTTAAAGTATATCCACTTGTACTATAATAGTCAATTTACGTTCTTCCACACAGTTTTTTCAGTTTCCCAAGCCTGGGAAACTGCCTTCGAGTTCATGACGAGGGACCCTTTAAGCAAGCGGACTTCCGGATGCGCCACTTCAAAACCGGCCCCAGAGCAACAAAAGAAGCATTTCCTGTAACTTCGTGATGAGACAGAGTTTGTAGGAACCATAAAAAGTCGTGAATGGCTCGCGAATGATCCAGTGCTGAAAAACAAGACTTTATCAGATTAAAAAGAGGCCTGCAGAACCAAAACTTGAAACAAAGGATTCAGAAGCCACGGATTAAAGCAAAACACGAGTCTGACCTCTGTTATTGCACAGTCTCAACGGAAGGCCATGTCAGCTCTCTGAAGCAGGCAAGGATTTAACTATCTTCAAAAAGGTAGACTTTGCTTCTTTTTTTGTGGAAACTGAATATTTATATCCATCAACTGTAAACAGTGTATTAGGATACTTCATTTGAAATTTAATCTGTTTTTCAATAAGAAATTTACAGTAAGCAGATAAAGCTTGCCTAGCTTGTCTTATTTGGAGAGGTAAATCACGAGCCACAGAAACTTTATTACTATTCCACATAATGTAACCTCCGTTCTTTTTAACAGCCATTATTATTTTATTAACATCTTGGTAATTGACAATTTTAACATAGACTGGTCTTGATATATTTGATGCCTGCATTTCTCTCAAAGCTCTATGAGCTCTCTCTATTATTATTTGTTTAGGTGTGTCAGAGTCATTAAATAATACTGCAAAGATTTGTGTAATGGAGGGAATTAAATTGTTGTATTGAATATTTTCAGGTATCCCTCTGATAATTATATTATTTCTCCTGGATCTCGCCTCAAGATCCAGGATTTTTGCTTGCATAGATTGTATGTCCACGTCATGAGTATCAGATTTCTTAGTCAGCAATGTTATTTTATCCTCATTTTCAGATATTCTAGCTTCAGTTTTGTCCATTCTTTCTAGAATTTGGCTACATGAAATGCCAAAAGACTGTACCTGCTTAGATAATTCTTCCAAAGCTTCCTGAATGGGTAGTAAAGCAGATTTAATATCCTCCATGTTCGCTAGCTGATCTGGTTTATTTTTATTCCCTGCTTTGGGAAGTTCCTGTTGTTTAATGGTTTTCTGCCTTTTCGAAATTAAGTCCTTTTCTGGTGATTGCAATTCAGAAAGTTTAGTTTTTGTTGTTGTTGTCTCCATACTTTTATCTTGTTTTGACATTATAAATCAGTATTTTCCTTTGCTGTAGCTTGATAGTAAATAGGCCAAGTTTGTTATTCAGACAGATCCTTTGTTTAACACTCACTTCAGAGTCAGTCAATCAGGTCTAATCCTCTTGAATTCTTTAATTTTCCAAGATTCGATCACCTCTCCTCAGATATTTGAATGGAGTAGATTTACCTTTTCAAAAGATTGTTGTTAAATAACTCATAGTATGGCTTCAGGGTTAAATTTTCCTCAGGATATATGCAGAGCTGTAGATTTGCAGTGTTCACAGAATGGCAGCCATCTTTGAATAATCCAGTACAGCATTTTTTGCCTGATATAGTTGCTTAGTATTGTTTGTGATTGGGTAATATAATTCGGTTGTGTATTACACTTGCCTGCTTTAGTTTATTGCTTACTGTATTGCTTAATACATTTTACCTCAACTGCCTGTTTAAAGCTGCTAACCAGATGTATGAGTTTTTATTGAAAATTATATGAACCTCTACAGCTTAGAACATAACTGCTAATTAGTTATTGTCTAGTTTATTGTTCCAGTGGCACAAATTGTGCAATTACAATTTAGTTATTTATTGCCATTCTTTTTATTAGTTTTTAACAGAACAACAATAATACACTTGGCATATTAAAAAAGAAAGATGTCAGATAAATCAATTGTAAGGTGAGTAAACTGATTATCATAACCACAATTAACCACTTTTAGCCACACACACACACACACACACACACACACACACACACACACACACACACACACACACACACACACACACAAGAAATTCAATTTAATCTGTATTGTTATTCTCTTCAGCAAAACTGAAGAGGGTATTCATTATATCTTGGTAAAAAGTGACTCTTTAATTAGAATGCAAGCATATGTCTACAGGTATGATCCCATCCATGGGATGATCTTGTCTTTCAGGTACCAAGGTAAATGATGTAAAAGAAGCAATGGCTAAGCTTCTGAGGATGTGTACATTCAGTAATAATGTGGTCCATATAGGTTACAGTGTCTTATAGACAGCCAGTTTCTATAGCATGCATGGGAACATTTTGTAACTGTTTGTACATGGAAAGGGGAAAAAACCCAGTTTACTCATGTATTCTGTGAAGGGTTTCTGATTATAAACTGACCAATGTAAAACTGAGATGATAAATTCATACAAAAAAAATTCTTAACAATTAGAGGATGTGATTAAATAGACCATCAATTTCTTAAATAGGATGCTTACCTTTTGATAAGGAATTGCCTTCATCTTTTAAAGGCAATTTAAGAATTTTGAGAAATTATATCCTGAAATGGTTGAGCAGCAGGAAATAAAACAAATAAATCCAACACAGAACTAGATATTCTTATGATATTGTTAATCAATGGCCAAAGATTTGCAAAAAGCAAACTGAGTGGGATAGTCATATCAAAGTCGTACCCACACTTTTTGTTTTCTTCTCTTACTCCTCCCTCCTTACTGAAGCAAGTGTTTTACAACTACTGACCAATTCGCCATCTACAAGATCAAGGATACCGTCATCACTGTTACAAATTACAGGTCATCTTGACAAGGTGAAATCTCACTTGAAAACATTTTATGCTGATAGCCTCTTGGGCAAGACACATATCACTGGGTATAACCTGTTTGTGAACCAGACTGTATATCTAAGACCTTTGAGATTGATAGCTAGAATGTGGCCAACTCTGCTAAGAGAGTGACAGGAAGACAAGCATACTTTAAGAACTTTTTGCAATGAAATTACAGCATTTTGTTTTCTTTATCCAGACTTCCTACATACCAAATAATAAGAAAACCACATAATAATGTTTTTGTAATATGGTGATATTAATGTTCAAATGTCTACACATTTTACCCAATTACAGCCTCAGCAATGCTAACATTTCAAAATGTTCTGCTGCCTAATAATTTTTATTTCCTTATAGTATCGGCAGTATTCAAATTTAAAATGTTTTTACCATTATCATTCTGGACCAGATTAAGAGGGTGACTGTAAACAAAAAAAAAAAAAAGGAATGTGTCATGACAGAGAAGCACTCATGAAATGCTATGCCCAAACTGCTTTAAGGCTGATGGGTTGGCAATCTTCTTCTTCTTTCAGGAAGGGAGTGAATGTGTTGCTGTCCTTATAAAAGATACCAATAATCGTTTAGCATATTTTATTACGTTTTATTCTCCATTGACATATTTAGCAAAAACTGAGTACTGGAAATTAGAATTAGCCATTCTGAGGTTAAACTAACTAACCCTCCTCAAAATAACTAGGCAGCTTGGGATCACTCTTAGATGGACACATTTGTGGCTAATCTGCTATTGCTGATAAAGCCTCAACTTCATTCACTTATATTCATGGAATTCTTAGGAGTTTTACAGCCATTTATATCTTGCCAATACTCACCCTTAGGCTGTACCTCCTTACTCATGGTGGGCTGGGCCAGTTAGCCCTAGGTAAATATGATGACACCCATCTAGTAATATAGGTTCTGTTTGAAAGATGATAATGTATCACACTGATTAACTTGCAGGGGTAGCTTATTTTAGAGATGGGGAGACACTTCAGGATGAATCTATCTCTCCACATTCTATTTATCGGCTAATGAAGATTTATATCCCTGGCCCTAGTGTTTGCTAAGCTATTAGATTTGTGGAAATATAGGACATCAAGGACAACAGGGTCTCTAATGATATGGTAGATGAGACACAAATTATCTCTCAAAAGTCTAGTAACATACTGAGTAAAGGGATAGAGGTTCAAGCCTCTGTCAGTATCTTGGGGTCCTTAAGCTTGAAATTGTCTTAGTTAGAAGGATTCTTGACAATGACACCCAGGTGCAGTCATCTGAAAGCTTAGTTAACCAGAGATCCTGCTTCTCAGTTTGGAGATCAAAGAAGTAAATGACAAAAAAGAAGGGTCCCAGTATAGAATTATGTGAACCTCTTCTGGTTTTCTTCATATGTTCAGATGAGATGTCTGCCATTTAACATACATCTCAAGCTCTTATGCAAAAAATCTGGACAGAACCAAAAATAGTTGGGGGACAATGGCCCAAAATCAAGAACTGAATTTGAATATTGCTCTTACAAATTTAGAAGCTTGATAGAATAACAGGTTTTGCATTAGCATGCATTTTCTGCAGGACATGAAGTCTGAAACTCAAATATCTGTCATTATTTAGTGATTTCAGTCCTCATTAATTTGTCAGAAAACCACAAATTTTATGAGGAACTTGCATGGGTTTCCTCTGGGTGCTCCAGTTTCCTCCCACATTCCAAAGACATGCAGTAGATGGACACTCTAAATTGGCCATAGGTGCGAGTGTGCATGCACACTACCGCAACAGGGCTAGCCACCCACCGGTGTAAGTCTTGGATCAAGATGATTATCACTGTTGAAATGACACCCTGACCCCATGTGGAAAATGAGAAAAAGGGGTCGAGGATGAATGGATGGATGGATGCCAAAAATATGTATCAAAAATATGTACATTCTGCAAAAATCTGGACAATTGAGAGGTATGCACACAGCCTATGTGAGTTCTCTCTTTTAGCCAGTGTGCTATCCATCTTACCACATAAGTATCTATATTTAAACCATTTAGCTTAGTTACAATACCTACATGAGGTATGTTGTCAAATGCTTTGGCTAGGTCAAGGTATGGTATGTGAATAGCATGACAGCTGTTAGGCTGTGTGACACTCTTAAAGAAGTTAACTGCATTTAATAAACAATATCTCCCTTTGATGATGCCTAAATACTGAGGGTATAGCCTAATGAGAGTTTTGAATAATAATTTATGAGATCAGATATGATATACTCCAAGATGCTTGACATGCATTACACTTTGTTGATTGGCTCCTTGTTATAGGTATGGGATTGGGCAGGATTACCTCTGTGTTTACATTCAGCCCTTAGCTCTGTGACTCTCACAAAGTCAGGAAACTCAGATTACATTGGGCCAGCAGTGAAAGTGGTATCTGAATACTAGTTAGATAGTTGTCTCATGTAGTGCTGTCTTAATGCTGATTGGCTGGTTGTGTCATACTGTGTTCTGTTAATTAGTGGTTTTGAGCTAGAACTTTAAGTAAAGCAGTGCATGGTAAGAAATGTATACTGAGTTCAGAGATGTGCTATTGACTGACTATAGTTAATTATATCTTTTATTCAGTGATTTGAAGGAGATAGCTCTGATTTTTTCAGTACAGTACCACAAATGTACAGAAAACATGCCTGCTGTTTTCCTACCACAGCGTCTTGGCAGTAGTAGGGCTTCACTGCCTGAGTTTGAGGTATTCTGGCTGTAAATAGGTGTGAAATGCATGAAAACTAACAAGATGTCAAAGTAGGTTTCGACTCTTCAAAGAGAATATAACTGTTTCATTTTTAATCCCACTGGCAACAAAGACTGTTCCATTATTTCACAATATTTTTCACAGGAATGGAATACTCAAACCAAATACACTTTTTACATTCTTCTTTTATTTCCTCCCTTTTCTTTTAAATCCTGTATAAGCTTTAATCCTCAAAACCTTCTACTTCTGTAGATGTCATCAACAACACTAACAAAGGTTATACATTATATATTTTTCCTTTAAATCCTGTATAAGCTTTAATCCTCAAAACCTTCTACTTCTGTAGATGTCATCAACAGCACTAACAAAGGTTATATATTATATATTTTTCCTTTAAATCCTGTTTAAGCTTTAATCCTCAAAACCTTCTACTTCTGTAGATGTCATCAACAACACTAACAAAGGTTATATATTATATATTTTTCCTTTAAATCCTGTATAAGCTTTAATCCTCAAAACCTTCTACTTCTGTAGATGTCATCAACAACACTAACAAAGGTTATATGTTATATATTTTTCCTTTAAATCCTGTATAAGCTTTAATCCTCAAAACCTTCTACTTCTGTAGATGCCATCAACAACACTAACAAAGGTTATATACTGGAATAAAATATAGTATTAAAATGATCCAGAGTATGAGCTGAAACCAAATGCAAGCTTTTCACAACTGAATCTTTAGTATCAGAGGATGATAAAGCAAGTATGTCATAAGACCAATAGCATTTTTTCAATACCATCCGTCTTCTGGAAAACCAGACAAGGTCACACCAGAGATTAATTTGTGAATGGCCATCCAATCATCAAAGTTATTTATTTATTTTATTTATTCATATTTTGTTTTGTCACGGTAGCTCACTGACCAGAACATGACCAACCACAGGCTGATCCTGGATTTTATGTTCAGCACAAGTTAAACTTGTAGGATGTGAGACTCTCACTCTTTTTAACATACAAGGGCAGTTTATTTCAGACATGAGGTAAATATTGGGTAATAGATTTGTCCCTCAAATACATTTTGTTTATATGTTAGTGGAGATTCAGATCCTTAGCTCTAGTGTTTGTGGAGCTGTTTGTCCTGCGGAGACAGAGAGATTAAGAAGGGTTTGGTCCTTAATGGAATGGAATGTAAGACATAGATCTCCAATTAAAAGTCTATAAGAGACCAAGTACAGCAATAGAGATTCAAGCCTGTCTTAGTAACCAAGAGTCTTTAGACTAGTAATCTTTTTGTTAGAAAACACTGGGGTCTTTCTAGCTGTGTAATGTGCCCGGACAGGTACAGCCTTTATCTGAATTAAATGAGGGTTTTTGGTTAGTGTTAGTTACAGTTAGGTTTAGGATTATGGTCATGGTTAGGATTTGTGTTATTGTTAGGTTTTGAGATAGAATTAAGGTTATGAAGTATGTGAGTGCTGAGGATGGAGATATAGGTGGGATGTGTCCTATAAGAATTATTGTGGAAGATTGTGTAAATTGCTGTATTTTTGTACTTTCAATCACTTTGTGTAAAGGCAAATGATTTTTGCTGTATTTTTTAACATTTAGATTTGATTTTCTGGCTTTCAAAAAGGTTGTGTTTCTGCAATTGTACTAGAAACCACTTTGTCTTACATCTGTTCCAAAATCTTTATTGAATAATTATTCAATGGGTAGCTATTCCACTATTAACGTAGATATTTATTATTTAATTATTCAAATAAATAAACAGATAATTTGAGACTCTAAAACTAGACTTCTTTGCCAACAACTGCCATTATGCAGTGATGACATATTCTACAGTATAGGTTAGGCCTTTTGCCATGACTAATGCTGATATCTGGAGTTCAGCCATTTTGATGATCAGTAACAAAAGCCTGCAGGAATGCTTACAATATAATAAACAAACTGTGTGAGGAATAGTCATGTCTGTAGCCTCAAGCTGTGTGAGAAACAGCCATGTTTGTAACATGAAGCTGTGTGAGGAACAATAGAGAATCCGTGAGATGTGGCAAAGTGGACTACATTAAATGCCTCAGGGAGGATTATCTTACCATCTGAATTTTGTTAAGAAGCTTGCACTAGTAATGACACGATATAGGAGACTAGCTTGGAGGAAATATGACAACAACTTGTACTATGTGATTTGTTGGTTAGAGCCACTCTTGCAAACATGGCTTCCAATGCTGTCATGTGTCTGGTGAGGAGATGGGTAAGTACTGTAAATCCAAATGGTACTTAATATACAATATAGTTCCCAGCAATGCCTCTTAACCTATCTCATATACTACACAAATGGTTTAGTAACCGCTCTGGAAGTTTTGCCTCTAGTTTGATACAGGAATTTATAATTTCTAAGTTATTTTAAACTGACACTTTCAGTTCTAGAGTTCTGGGGATCAAGCTGCACATATTTAACTGGACTACTATAACGTGATACCAACATATGAGTTAGTTGGCAGAAAGAGATACCTGTTTTATCTGTTATTGCAAGCTCTTTGGATAGTTCATTGTAACTGTTCTTCATTGTACTAAATTATACTTGCTTGATGGCAGAAGGAGGCAATATGTCTATCTAGTCTGTCCTGTAAGCGCACTTAAAATTCTACCTACCTTTCGTCCCTACATATTCCTTCACCCTTTCCTTCACCTGTCTCATGCCATCGTGAAAACTCCTGTGGATTCCTTCTCTACCACTCTTTCTCATAGTCCATTCCATGGGTCTACAGCCAATTCTTTGAAGAAGTACTTTGAGGGGTACAGGAAGCAGCTAGTCTCAGCAATCTGCAGACTGTGTTCCCACCTACCCTAACTGTCCTTTGTTTTGTGGATAACCTCTTTACATATCCTTGTCTCTTCTTGTCACAGTTGAGAAGAGCTCTAACTTCTGTCTTCTCTGTTTATGTCCCTTCCTTCTGTTCTGCTGAACATTCTGGTGTTTTTTCTTTGAATTTCTTCTGGCAGTCTGATGTCCATTTCCTTGTAAGGCCTCCATAAGTGTACACAGTACTCATTGTTGGTCTGAGCAGGGCTATATACAGTAGAAGCATTACTTCTTTGCTCCTGGTTTAAACCAAGCATTCTGTTTGTTGTTTCCTGTGCCATTTTGCCCACAGAGGTCCAGTTCATATTTGAGTAACACTCCCAGGTCATTCTCATGCTTAACTTCCATCAGTTCTACTCTACCCAGTTCGTACTTTACACCATGGTTGCTGTGGACCAAGTGCAGGACTTTGTTTTATTTTCAGCAAAATTCATTGGTTACCATTTGGCCAGCTTTTCCAAGTCCTTTCCTGGCCTTTTCATCCCAGACCCTGCATTGTTGCTGCTGCTATTGCTGATTTGCTTATGTTATCACTGAAGGTTGACCCTGTTGTATATTCCTTCTAACATGTCTGACACAAACACTCTGAATAGCACTGAACCCTGAACAGACACCTGTATTACTCCTCTGGCCCCTTTTGTAATTCCTGATGTTGTCCCTCTTATCACAATCCTCGGTATCCTACCATTCAACTATGTAGCAGTCCAGTCCTCAGTTTCGGTTTTATCTGCAAATCCTCCAGTTTTGTTATTAGCTTTTTGTGTGGGACAGAGTCAAAGGCCTTGCTGATGTCAAGGTAGGCTTTATATATTGAACTCCATGTCAATTTCACCCATAATCCAATCATAAAAGTGGATCAGGTTTGACTGTCACCTATTTATATACAAGAACCTGAGCTATTCCTTCATTTACCTTTCCTCATTTTGTTGTGTTCTGCTTTTAGAGTGTTCTGTAGCCCCAGCACTTTCTACTACAAGTAATATTTCTTTATCCCTATCCTAAATTTGTTTTTCTCTTCCTCCTGCTATGTTTCTTCTTCCTTTTCTGTGCTTTCTTGAGCTCCAGCATTTCCAGCTGCTTCCACACAGCTTTTTCCACCCATACAAGATCTCCCCTCTCTCTTTTCCCTCTCTCTTTGTACACATCAAGCATCTGTAGTTTTTTTTTTCTGAATCTAGACCTTCCAAAGTCTCCAAATTCACATAAAGTTGAATACCCAGGATATTGATGATGCAAGTGCAGGCAAATTTTATTCTCATCTGGATAAGTGTATTCACTTTGCTGCCTCAACTATATCAAAACCCTAAAAAAGAAAACTAGGAAAAACTAAATCCTAAAAACAAAAACAAAAAAATAAATAAATAAAAAATGAAAAAAAAAACTCAATTACTGCTATTCTTTCTAAAACAAAATAACACTATTCACAATCATCTCTGCCAAAAACACGATGATAAAACAAGTAAACCACACAAAATTACTGGATGTCATCATATATGACCAATTCAAATTTGACCACCATGTATCACATATGGTTAAAAAAATAATAACAAAAAAACTATGTACATTATAGAGTAAAAACTACCTCATTGGCATAGCTATAAGACATATAGCCTTTTCTTTTTATTTCTTTTTCTTTCTTTCTTTCTTTCTTTCTTTCTTTCTTTCTTTCTTTCTTTCTTCCCTCCTTCCTTCCTTTCTTTCTTTCTCTCCTGTCCCAGTCTTCACTAAACTTCAAGTCTCACAGCTCACCAAACTTGAACATTGTTATAATATAGAATTTTTCACTCTAGAGTAAAATGACTAATCACTATAACAAAATCATCTAATACTGCAGGTGACTCTCTCTCTATAGTCAAACAATGTAGTTAAACTATGTAACCACATTCCAGTACCCCTGAAATTAATTCAGAATGCAAACCCATTCAATGCACAATTAAAACATCACCTATCAAATCAATGGATCTGCTCCTGAACATCTGCAGGATATACATGCTACTGTTATCTTCAGCTTGCCACACTGTCAAGCCATTTCTCTCCATTTAGAATGCTGTGCCCCCAACCAATCTTCACATATGCCTGAATAGTTTTATTAGCACCTCCCAGCCATATACATTAGGTAAATTGATCATGTGACTGTGAAAACGATATATATATTCTAGTTTGTTCACTCAAAGCCTGACTAGGGAAAAGTTGTTGAACTTGTTTTTATTCATTTTGTATGTTGATAAAAGTGTATTTTGAAAAGCAGTTCATGGTTCCAGTGACTTTTTATTACTCTGGCAATCTTTAAGTGGAGTTCACTAGATTTACCTGAGTTACCGGCTTATATTTGGTTTGTTTCTTCCTCAAGTCCTCCTCTGACACAAAGGCACTCTAGTATGAGCTTACATTGATTAATAACTGGTGTACTAAAAGCACACTCAAATGAAAAGCTAAAAGTGCGATATTATTATATTTGGTAAACAATCCTTTCCTCCATCTTATAGTATAGACAAAACTCCAGTTTGACATGAGACTATAATGAAAGCTATTGGAACGTGGATGTAGTAGCGTAGCTAACGTGGGGTGAGAGGGCAGTTGTCTTGGGTACAAAGTGTTGGGGACTGCGATCAGCTGATCTATTTAATGCAATACCAGCTTTTAAAAGCTGGTATTGCATTTGCAGTAGAACCTGAGCACTGTAGCACTCCGTTTGTGGTCTAAACTGTAGCAACTGTTTGCTACATTATAGCGAGAAGTTTGCTGCAATTTAAAAGAAATAACTAAACTCTGAGCACTGTAGGTCTCCTTGTAGGCAGGGTATAAACTGTATAAACTGTTAGCTACATTTGTAGCAAGCAGTTTGCTACAGTTTAAAAAGAATAATTTTTTAAAACTAAAACATAGTGCTGTAGTGCTCCATGCAGGCAGGGTATAAACTGTAGCAGTTTGCTACAGTTTAAAGTAGAATTTTTTTTTTATAATAAAATATGTTAAGGATGGTTGGGGCCTGAGCACAGAAATGGGAACTGAATGGTTGGGATGGGGTGTGTATGTGCCATGCATCTGACCACCTGGTACATCCTTTATGTTTTGCTCTTCAGTGGAAGAGCTGGGGCAGTTTAGATCTAACTGTAATAAGCTGAGTAGTGATTGGCTTATTACAGTGATGTGCCTTTTTTGCTCTTCACTGGAAGAGCTGAGATGATGGGGTGCTGGTTCATAGTACCAGCCCAAGGCACTGGTTGAACCAGCTATGCTTCTGCATGGGTGGATAGTTCTCTCACATTTGACCATCATTTTGCAACAGTAGTTAGAAAGTCTTTTTACCTTGAGCAACTCATTGCAAAAGGCATCTCTTCAAGATCAAAAGAAGCCTTTACTACCTTGAATTCTTCACTGATTAAAACTATCATAGAATACAGTGCTCCCTTTGGGATGTATCTCATTAGACACATCAAGCAGCTGAAAAGACTAAAGAGGTTCCTAAATAAAAAGATCAGGGGCTTAAAAAGCCTATGCTATCAGGTGAGACTAGAAGCTCTATGTTGTATTTATTATACTACAGACTCCTTAGGGGTGATATGTGTCTTGCTTATTGGACAGTACGGAATCCAGTAGTTCAAGACCCCTTATATCTTTATAAGTCATAGAGTCCTACAAATAGGTTTACCTTTATAACGTCGAAACACATTTGTGCGAGTGCTCATATGACTGACTCATAACCATGAATCTTCAAACAGCGACAGTTGTAAATGTTCGAAAAGCAGCAAATCAAACAACTGATTAGCTGATTTTCGAACATTAATGTCGACAAAAAAATTAGATAAAGTGTAATGCAGGGGGGCAATCCCCCCCTGCACCCCCCATGTGAGGGGCTGCACCCCCCACACCCCACCTACTTTATTATTCTAACTCCAATATCGCTCTACAGCGGGGAAATAAACCATTTCCAACTCCCCACTATAGTGCAATCTGCCCCAGAATGTTGAATGTGCAATGAACGAATCTCACGGTGCATTCTCTCATTGCACATTCGAACCTTTTTCCATTCGACGTTTGCAAACCTTGCAAACTGTCTTTCGACTACTTGCTGTTCGCCCATGTGCAATATGCACATGTAAAGGTAAACCTACAAATACAATGACCAGAGACCTAAATCTACTTAAACAAATAAATAGAACCAACTGTTAAGCTAATTGTCATACAGCACCTACCACTTCTCTGGAACAAAGTTTCTCTCCAAATTAAGCAATTTCCTTGTAAAGGGAGCTAGATAATTGGATGCAGATCCATAAATTCAACACTGGTATGACTGGTCTGTTCATCCTTAAAAAGGGAGATAAGGCCTATGGTACTGGCAAAGCGTTAATGGCCTCCTGGCCCTGTTGCTTTCTATATTTTATGATTCCGTGTTTGTGGAAAAAGGTAGGTTACAAGCACTGTAGCTCAGCAGGAACAAAAAAAAATCAAAGGAACAAATATGTACCCTAGTAGTAAAACTGTACATTTAAAAATAGCCAATACTTCTGAATACATAAAATAAAAGTGATAAATGACTTTGAAAAATCATAATAATACTTAATTTCAGATGAAGATTATTTCATCTTATCTCTGTTTTCTGCAGCTTCATATTTATAACATAGCATTATTTCAGAATCTTTGGCAGTCATTCTTTAATAGCTTGGCTGTTTTCTGATTTCATAACCCTGGAAAGAAAACAAAACATATGCAACTGTTAGAAAATCACTTAAATGGAGTTTGGGGAGGCTATGCACATCTGTTTCTAATCTAAAATTGCCCAACTACTTTCTAACCTTGTAGTAAATATTTACAAGATGGAGAAGATAGAGAAAAGTAAAAAAGCCAAGTAACAGTGATGTATTTGGCACAATTAGTGTTGAAGTGAATAAGTCAAAGACACCCTTCACACCGATAATGCAAAACAAAGGAGTACCACCAGGCTTTAAAATGAAAGGACGGTTCTTAGTACTTCATTGTTGCAACATGAAGCATTGAAAGTTAGTTGTGGATGTATCTTAGCTAACCATAGTTTCTGTTTCTGATTAGTTAGTTGTGCACTAAGTATTTAGCAAAATACAGTAAGAAATCACTACAAAACTATTACTTGCTGTTTTTTGAGTGTTGGCCAGGTAGTTGTATAGTATAATAATAACAACTATGTTTTTTTCTTTCATACCTATGTTGTTAACTAGGAGTGTTTATTTCACAGATTATCACTATATAAATCAAACATTTGTAATAGTCTTTGTCTGGAATGACAACCTATCTGCCTTTGAAGAGAGATGATGTCAATAGTTTGATATACTGTGACGCAGATTCACCCAAATTACTTTATTTTTGCTATTGATTATTTAGCAGTATATTTGACATTAAACTAAATACACTAGGCAGAAACGTTACATATAATTAACCTTTATTCCACATCAAAACATTTTTCATGTTGTGTATGTTATTTAAAACTCAAAAACGAAGTGAAATTCAGAGATGCCATTCACACTGCAAACTCACAATTTGCAAGGATTGATTCACTTACTGAGCTAAATGCTATGATTCTTAAAGAGGATCACACATGTGTTGGCGCTCAGTGTGGGTAAGTAGGAAAAGAATGGCACATTGCACAGAAGCGTCTATGCCGCTCATCTCTACAGCTCACCGAGTGTCCAAATCAGATGACACTAAGGGAAAGTGATGTAAAATTAGTCTGGCATATAGTAGGACAGCACTGTACACCTGACAATTACACAGTGATGCAGATGATATGAAAGTGTCTTCACAATATATATATAGGATACAGAGCACTGCAGGCTGGGTTCTGTAAAGCAGTATTGGGATGGCAATGCTCAATGACGTGGCATACTAGCTAAAGATGCACAGCACTGCAATGTGCTCGCTGTGACCGATTATATTGTACTAAGTACTAGGTGATACAGCAGACATAGCAGGCTGTGTGCCCTTTATCTTAAGTGCAAACAAGGCACTTTAGGTGCCTGTGGGCACAGAGAAAAGCAGCACTATGCAGCTTACAACAGCACAATAACTGCAAGCGTTGTAGTGGGGCAGTGATATAGCACGTTGCATTTAAGCAACAGTCATATATAATGAAAAAACAGACAAAGACCGTAAATTAAGTAGCAAATCCCAAGAAAAACAGTCCAGGCGCCAAGCAAGGATGGTAGTCCAATGGAGCTTTATTAAAAGTTAAATATCACAAACGCTTTCACCCTGACTCAGTTGCAGGGCTTTTTCAAGTGTGTAAACAACCACTACATTTTTTACCCTCATTTAAATACCCCCATTCGTAAAAAAGGCGCCAAAATTGTTTCAAATATTTAAAGTGAAACACTCACTTCATTGTTTAAATCTTTAAACCCTTTGAGTTACACAATTTTCACTATGCACTCCACAAACCTTCAAAAAGGTGTAAATATATGTATATAAATACATCAGTACATGTGTATATAGAAACATAAATGACAAATGACATTAAGAAACCTTATGTAAATGTAAAAATATTATAAAAATAATATAAAAATATTGTATGGCAGAACATACTTATTTCATAGCTTCTCCGCTCTTTTAATTAAATAAGGTTTAATGGAAATGTGGCCATTCAATCCCGGGGGCTGGGTTGCATTTAATTTTAGTTGCCAATAGGTCTCCCTGCAACTTAACCAATTCTCCTAGTCTCTCCCCCCCCCCCCCCAGGGTCTATGCGTACTTGTTCAAGAATTCTGAATAAAAAACCTACATGTTTGGGTTCTGTTTGTAAGTGCCTACACAGTGCATTGTTCAAGTTCCCCTTTCTAATACTATAAAGGTGCTCATAAATACGTTTGTTGAGTGCCCTCTCTGATTTCCCTACATAAAAACTGGAACAGTCTTTACATATGGCCAAATATACTACACCTCTGGTAACACAGTTACCCTTCCTAAAGTAAATCTTACTGTTCTCATAGTTACTTAGGGTAACATGTGCGTCCTGTGTTATATATTTACAGTATCCACACCTACCACATTTTCTTGTCCCCTGATCCTCATGACTTCTATCCTGGTAGTTGTTCCTTTCAAATAACTTTTTTAGGTTTGTTCCAGTTTTAAAAACAAAATTGGGGCTCTCACCCACCTTATGTACAATGTCCTTATTGTGTTTCAACATTTTCCAATACCTCCCAACTAAATCCTTAACTTCTTTGGCGACACTGCCGTGTTGTAACACTAAAACCCTTTTAAAAGCTTGTTCACCAGTAGGCACATCCACATTCACATTCTCCAGTGGTTTACCCAAAATAGGGTGGTACTTTACATCCCATCCCTCTAGTACATCACCAGCAACCTCCTTTATTAAATTCTCCAGATAACCCCTTAAATGAAAGAGGCCAGAAATAAATTCAATTTCTAATAAGAAATCACGCCTTTCTGAGGTCATTCTGGCCGCTCTGACCATCTGACCCTTCACAATGCTTCTTTTTTGTTTCCAAGGGTGGTCACTAATATAAGGAAGGTAAGAATTACTAAAAGTGTTTTTCCTATGAATCCTAGACTTCAAGTCCCCACTTATCTTATCTAACCTTACATCCAAATAATCAATTTCATATTGGTTAAACTTGTATGTAAATTTTAAAAAGTCAGTAGATGAGTTCAACAATTCGAGAAATTCAATAATGGAAGTAGCAGGCCCTTCCCAGATTATAAATAAATCATCCAGAAAGCATTGATACAAGAGTACTAGGTTGGCATGTATGGGGGCACAAGCCGCCCCCATAGCCACTCCTCTAACCTGTTAAGAAGTTAAGGATTTAGCTGGGAGGAATTGGAAAATGTTGAAACACAATAAGGACATTGTACATAAGGTGGGTGAGAGCCCCAATTTTGTTTTTAAAACTGGAACAAACCTAAAAAAATTATTTGAAAGGAACAACTACCAGGACAGAAGTCATGAAGATCAGGGGACAAGAAAATGTGGTAGGTGTGGATACTGTAAATATATAACACAGGACGCACATGTTACCCTAAGTAACTATGAGAACAGTAAGATTTACTTTAGGAAGGGTAACTGTGTTACCAGAGGTGTAGTATATTTGGCCATATGTAAAGACTGTTTCAGTTTTTATGTAGGGAAATCAGAGAGGGCACTCAACAAACGTATTTATGAGCACCTTTATAGTATTAGAAAGGGGAACTTGAACAATGCACTGTGTAGGCACTTACAAACAGAACCCAAACATGTAGGTTTTTTATTCAGAATTCTTGAACAAGTATGTATAAACCTTAGGGGGGAGACTGGGAGAATTAATTAAGTTGCAGGGAGACCTATTGGCAACTAAAATTAAATGCAACCCAGCCCCCGGGATTGAATGGCCACATTTCCATTAAACCTTATTTAATTAAAAGAGCGGAGAAGCAATGAAATAAGTATGTTCTGCCGTACAATATTTTTATATTATTTTTATAATATTTTTACAACATTTACATAAGGTTTCTTAATGTCATTTGTCATTTATGTTTCTATATACACATGTACAGATGTATTTATTTACATATATTTACACATTTTAGAAGTTTTGTGGAGTGCATAGTGAACATTGTGTAACTCAAAGGGTTTAAAGATTTAAACAATGAAGTGAGGATTTCACTTTAAAGATTTGAAACAATTTTGGGACCTTTTTTACGAATGGGGGTATTTAAATGAGGGTAAAAAATGTATTGGTTGTTTACACAGTTGAAAAAGCCCTGCAACTGTGTCAGGGTGAACGCGCTTGTGATATTTAACTTTTAATAAAGCTCCAGTGGGCTACCATCCTTGCTTGGCGCCTGGACCGTTTTTCTTGGGAACAGTGATATATAGTTTGGATTACTGGTCTAGGTGAGTACATGTATTTATTTATTTTACAGTTGTTTACTGGGATTGTCTGACTGAGCCAGAAAAAGGCCTGTTTTCAGTGGAGGCCGGGGGGTCCCTAAGTCACATATAATAAGAAATGTAAACAATAGCATTTAAATAAAAAACAGGTTACATGGTAAACAGTGATACAATTTCAACAACTTTCATAAAATAGTGTAAACATAGAACTAAAAGGCAAGTTTCTATAGCAAAACAGTAATGAAAATTCCATAGAAAGAGAAAACAAGAAAAAAGAGTGATACCAATAGCAATGAGAAAGAGGAAAAAATAGGAATGAGGGGAAAGGAAACAACAACATAGGAATGAGGGATGCAGTTCAGAAACTTGCTGAAGTAAGCTGTGCTTTTTACCTCTTTCTGTATACTGATATGGATTAGAGCCCTGTCATGTTGCCATGTTAAAGGTCTGTAATTGGTATATACTGCTTTTGACACAGCCTATCAGTGCACAGTAGACCAGCTGCTATACTACAATAGCAGAAGCATTTCTTTACAGAGAATTCTACAGAACGATATCACTTGATTATGTATACATGTATATGTATGTTTGTGTATATGTACACACATGGATTCACTTTATAATCTCGAAATACTGAAATATCGAATTTCAGTATTTCGAGACTATAAAGCCAAACTTCCGAAATAGCGAAACCCCATAACTGCAAATCCGGAAATGTCGAATTTGCGGTTTTAGTGGTGCGCTATATGACGTGAGATGTACTGTGTGCCTGATTTACATTTGGTATGTGGATATGGTTGGAGATAAGGTAAGTGAATTTTTTTTATGGGTTTTGGGTAGGGATTTGAGTGTATGTGAGTGTGTTCGGAAGTTTTAGGTGTGGGTTAGGGTAGGTAGGTAAGAGTATGAGTGTGTAAGTGTTGAAAGTGGTAGTGTTTGTACATTTATGAGGTGTGTGTGCGAGGGGACTGTAGAGTGTATAGTGGTGAGTTTACTGTCTTTTTCTGTTTGGTGCAACCTCTGAGTTAGTATATTAGTATCAAGGGTGTGGGGGGTACAGCCCCCCACCTGGAGGCGTGCAGGGGGGCTTGCCCCCCTGCTTATATGTAGGGCAGGTTTATTTATTTGTATTTGTGTTTGTGTGTGTTTTGTTTATTTGTTGTAATGTGGGGAGGATGGTGGATGTGTTGTGTAGTGTATGGTGTGTTTACATTCGCTGTTTTGAATTTCACAGTTTTTGGATTTTGGTGTTTTGATTTTTCGGCTTTATAGTCTCGAGATACTGAAATTTGATATTTCATTATTTTGAGATTATAAAGTGAACACACACACACACACACACACACACACACACACACACACACACACACACACACACACACACACATGCACATTACTGTGAATGTTTGTGCATACACAGGCCTGTGTACAGAAACTCAATCTGGTTTGTTTGCAATGTGAAATGTGATAAAAAATGTTATACATAGAGCTGTTGCTTTAAAAATGCTGTAAATATTATGCACAAATCCTGCAAGTAGAATTGTCACTTCATATAATCATATCATGTATCAGGCAGAGAGGATTTCTGCATGGTTCAGTTAATCAAATTATGCAATTAAGTGACACATAAGAAGATGGTTATGGCCATACCAGCTCAGAGTAAAGTTGGCTTCTTGTAGAGGTGATTGTTTGTCTGAAACACAAATTCAATGTAGTGCATTACAGTAAGAAGAATTGTTATGGTTTATATAGGAGGAAACCTGTATATCTTTCTATAAAGGAATCTAGATAGAAGACAGCTACTTGGAGGTATCCCTAATTGTAGTCATTTGTATTGGCAGAATCTCATTTTCCATTCCCGTGCTGGCATAGTTCCTAGAATACTTTCTGCTTCTTTATGAATATAATATTTTGCATGGTTATTGTTATTCTCCTTAAGGATCTACATCCAAAATACTAGTCTCTCATTGTTTCTTGACCATCACCCCGTTTCATCATCATCATACCTTTCCACTTTGAATTATAGGTTTCTGCTTGTGCTATGTATAGGAGCCTTAACTGTGTAGCTCTGAAGTACCCCTTCAAATTGTGTAATCCCAAACTGCCTTGTTCAACTGCAAGAATCCTTTTATCCAACTTGACTCTTGTCTTCCCTTCCCAGATAAAATCCTTCAGCTCTTTATGAATTGCTATCCACAACTTCTCTTCTGGTTGATAAAATATGCCTGATCTGTGTATAAAACTTAAACACATTTTAACTGCTTGTATTTTGCTAAACATATTCATATGACAGAGCTTCCAATTTCTCAGTTTTTGTATTATCTTTTCTTTAGCCCCTTCCTCAATATCCTTGGCTGCCATGCTAAAATCCTTTTTAATCCACACTCCTAAGTAATTCATTTTATCATGTCCCCATAAATATGGATATTGCTGAAACAATTTGTGTGTGAGTACATAAGTTTCAGCTATTGCCTTTGTTTTGGCTTCATTAATTTTGTATCCCAAAAAGACTTGAAACTGTCTCAAAATGTTCCGCAACACTGAAATGTCCTTTCTGGTTTTATCAGGTATAAAATGTCATAATCTGCAAATAGAGCCAGCTTTTCTTGACTACCATGTCAATTATATCCTTGAATTTCTGACACTCTTATTTTCTTTGCCAATGGTTATAAATATAGTGCAAATAACAAAGGGAAAGATGACACCCCTGCTTGGTTCCTTTTCTCAAACAGAAATTATCAGAGAGGAACATACCCACTTTAATTTTCACCTCTGATCCCTTATATATCCACCTAATCAATTTTATATTTTTATCAGAGAATACAAATGCTTCCATTACTCTACTCATGAACTCCCAGCTTACTCTGTAAAATGTTTTTTCTGCATCAATACCCACCAACAACAGTGGTATTTTCTTACATTCAGCTTCCCTCTGGATAATCAATGTTCTGTTAATGTTGTCAGATGTTTGCATCCCTTCCACAAAATCACATTGATCCATATCTTACAGTTTTGGCAACAGCTTTGTAATTCTTTTTGCCATTAATAGACAGAAACATTTTATCAACATAGTTTAGGATTGAAATGGGCCTGTATGAAGCTGGATCTGATGGGTCTTTACACTGTTTAGGTATTACAGCCACCACAGCTTTCTTCCAGGATGTTGGTGCTTCTCCTCCTCTTAAAATACTTTTAAACAAAACCTTCCAAATCTCTATCAGTTTTTTTTCCTTCAAGCTTCTGAACTTCCATAGGAATGCCATCTATTCCTGGGGACTTTGCTGTTTTTTTCCTGTATCTCTGCAGGGTCTCTTGTTATCTTCCTTGGTATAGGCACCCTAAGCTAGGCAACAACTCTTTTGCTTTCTGTTGCTTGTGTTTGAAATGTATCCATAGTGTGCCCTACTGCAAGAGAACATAAATGTACATACACTATTGTAACTGTTCAAATGTATATGTTTTAACAGAGGGAACTGTAGGGTTAACTTCAGTCCAGCAAACTTTAGAAAAATATCTGAAATTAACTATCTTTATAGGCTAGGCTATAAGGATGCTATCTCACAGGTTTTAAGGCAGCCAGAGACACAAAGTCTGTACTAGGAAGCTTTCTGTATTGTCTTTTGGGTGAATTAATTACTACTCTGGAAGTGTGGAAGAATGCAATTGTTTTATGACTTCCAGCACCTGCCAAAGATCTGAGGAAAAGCCCTTGTGTATGTATTTTACAGGTAGGTGCTAAGTCCTGCCGGCTTCCAGCAATGGGGGTTTTGCCTGGGAACTAGAAGTCAGATGAAGAGAAATGATGTCATTCTGCAAGCTATCCCAGCAGTAATATTTTAGATATTATTTTCAGAAGTCTCTTAGAGAGACTGAGCATTCTATATTCTGTCTTGGGCCTGACAACAACAAGAAAAAACATTCACCACATCATCTGCCTTGCTCTAGTATGTAAGTTATTCAGGAATAATCATTTTCTTAGATCCAGTCAGGAATATAGTGAAACTTAGTTTAGATATTGTTTTTATTTATTTGTATGAGACTCTCCTTCAATGTTGTTTTAAATATTTCCTGTGATTTTAAACTCTGATATCACTGTGAATTTATACTTAGCATTTTCTTGTCTTTTTATTATTTATTCTTAAATATATTTAAACTTTTCATTGTGGCTGATCTTTATAGAAACATTTAAGCTTTGAGAGTACTTGCATATTTATTTGGCAACACTGTGTGGGCCACTTCTAACAGCCTTGCTCTTGGTCAAACTACCATTTGTATTAGTAATAATAATACATTCAGTATATTGGGTACCCTTGTAAGGGGCTTAAAGTAGCTGGCAGGAATATCTGGTGGCAGAGGCAACTAAATTATAGTCTGGGCAGAAGGGGGCATAGCTTGTAAACCTGTGCCAGGTTCCCCAGGTGTGTGTGTATGTTGGTAAATCAAATCTCAGGAGTATGTGTGTCAGCTACTTAGGCAGGGACACAAAGCACTGGTTGGACAGAGAGGGTGCTGGAGGCCTTGGCTTCAGCTGAGATCTCAGCTATATAGCTGTTCCAGTGGGGAGTCTTATTGGGGTTTTGGAGAAAGAGGGAGAAACCAGCCTCAGACTTACTATGGTCTCTGTGTGCTCTCATGGGAAATTGCACTTGATGCAGAGAGCTGCATCTGGAAATACTGTGGGTGTACCTGTTATCCTGCCAGTGAACATCCCCCACAGGTACCAGTGGTGATTGAGGCTTCTTGATTACTGTCCCAGAGGTGGGATATCCAGGTCATATCTTGGCTGGCAGTGGTGGGTCATCACATATTGGTTGGCAGTGGTGGGATCACCACATCACATATTGTTGAACAGTGGTGTGGATATTGAACTCTGTAGCCTGTAAACAGTTGCCACTAAAGATGGTGTTTGTACTGTCAAGTAGCCATACAGTAGACATTTAGAGTTGCATATCACAATAGTTTTATTTATTTTTTGTTAGCTTAGTTAGTCAGGGAGAGCAGCAAGGATGTCAGCGAAGGAGTATGGCAAGCTAACAAGGAGCCAGTTGGCTGAGATGTGCCAAGCCAAACAACTGGTGCATGCCAGCCAGACTAAAGGGGAAATGATTGCAGCCTTAACCACAGCTGCAGCCAGACCAGCAGCTAGGAAGACAGCCAAACTGGCCTTAGGGATGTTCCACTCTCAGAAAATGGACAGTTTAATTATTCTCAAAGGACTTAAAAATCCTTCTGGAGTTAAAGAGACTTGAACTGGAGGCCAAACATTTGGAAATAGAATCAGCAGAGATACAGCTGAATTTAGAGTTCAAATTAGAATCAGCAGAGGGACTGTGGCATTTGGAATTAGACAGTGGCGGCTGGTGACTTCAAATCAAAGGGGGCTGCAGGAGACAGCTGAATTGGTAGGGTCAATGGGAAGGGGTGTGGCCAACTAGAAAGGGGGGGGAGCTATGCTCAAAACCACAAAAAACTAACTAAATACACTGCCGTGGGTGCCAAACCGTCATTATGAGAGTCCAATCAAGACAAAATGAAGTGTAGAAGAATAAAAATATTTCAGTGCATTGGCTACATGACAGCTTACTTAATATCTAGATGGAAACAAAAAGGTTGTGAGGCATGAAAAAATAAATTACTTTTTTAGATACATTAATGGAATGCCAGTCAAAATCAAGTATAAGAAAAACAAGCAGCACTCAACTCAAACTACTTCTTGCACTGCAGTTCTAATTATAATTTATATTCAGCTTTATTAAAGTACCAAGTAACATGCTGAAAGTAGAAATCTCTGATGCCCCCACTTGTAAAAATGTTCCTTATAAAGACTTGCTGCCTGACAACAATCTACTTGTTTCATGGGGAAAACATGATCAAAGTAAAAAATGAACAGCAAACAAGAAATAAGCTCAAGAAACATTGCTTACAAGGATTACTGTACAGGTTATGGACCACACGATTGGCATTCTGTTTAGTTTACGTTTAAAGCCTGCAGAGATGACTGGAAGTCTCCAAATGTAATGAGCTTCTTAAAATAATGTAATCCTGTCCTTTATTACAAATACTGTCATATGCATTTCAATACCCAAGGCTTATACATTATCTAGTTAAGTATTCTCTACATGGCAACAACAGAAAGGCTTTCAATGCTGGCAATTCTTTAACAGTATGCTTATTAAAGCTTACTTGCATCTTACATCTCAGCCAAGCTTAACTGATGGTCATTAAAGTATTGCTACTTAAACACAGAGCAACAGGCACTTTGAGTAATAAGCATAAATCAACAGTACAAAAAATATGACAGAAATCTGACCATTGTGCAAAAATCAAGGACAGATGAAAAGCCACTCCTGTACTTGTGTCTACCTTGGATGGGGGGATACCCTGCACATTTACACTGCATAACTACTCCTTCCCTTGCTTCGACACATCCAGAGTCACTACATGGGGGAGTGGGGTGCAACAAGTATGTCACAATTTGAAATGTCTCTGGCTGACTCTGATGACCCTAACACATTTGTCATACCTCTCAACCTCAGAGCAAGAAATCTGGACAAAGCCATACAAAGAAGTGGGACAAAGGCCCAAAAACAAGGACAATTTTTTAAAAAATATTGCTCTTATAAACTTAGAAAGATAATAGAATAGGTCTTGCATTAGTATGAATTTTCTGAATGGTATGAAATCTGAAACTCAAATGTCTGTCATTATTTTCTAACTTCAGTCTTTAATGATTTGTCACTAATTTGCCAAAAAAAAACACAATTTTATGAAAAATGGTCCAAAAATGTGATGTAAAAATATAAAATAGCCACATAATACAACTGGGAACCTGTCAAAGAAGGGACACTTTAATATTAGTACTGCTAACTTGAGCAGCTGACAAAATAAAATAATCTACATGCATTTCTGAAATAAAAGTAATTTATAACTATGATTACAGTTATTTCTAAATTCGAAACCCTCCATGTTTTCTTTCAAAATTGCTATTTTGCAGAGGGATTATTAGGGGAAGAGCAACATTTTGAGCCAAAATCAGGGACAGTTGAGAGGTTTGGCTATGCCTAATTCTATAAAATAATTTGCATGTATGTACCTCTCAACCTGTTAATGCAGTAAATCTGGACAAGGCCAAATATACTGGGGGAACATATAAACAGTACTAAAAATTGCTCTTGTATAAACTGAGACAGTTGATAGAACAACCAGTCTTACTTTAGCATGCATTGGTTATGAAGTCTGAAACTCAGTGTGTCATTATTTAGTGATTTAATTCCTAAATGATTTGCCACAAATTTTATGAGGAATAAACCAAAAGTAAGAAGCAAAAATCTATTCAGTCTTTGAAAATCTGGACAGTTGGGAGGTATAGTTCAGCTGGGGCTGTCTAAGTTTGCCTCCCTTCCCCCTCACAAAATCATGGTCAAATGGAGCCTCCTCCTGCAGCCATTCCAATGATCCCATTACTTGGCTATTTCACTCCATTTACCATAAACACTAATGTGCATACTGATTTACTTCTATGATGATTTGGACTTCATTTGAAAGTTTTATTTTGCATTTTACAGCACAAACACCAAGCCATCTGCTAAACAAACTTAGCATTAAAACGTCTCTGCCCTTGAAACTCACATTCATTGAAACAGCATTGAAACCCACATTCAAAGAAAATACATTTTACCAGTGGCAAATAAAGATTAATTCTGGGCTGTTTTCAAATCATAGGCCCCTTGTATATGAAACATACATATGCTCTTTGATACACCTTCCTATTGTTTTGAACATTTTTCCAGTAAGCAATGAAACAAAATGCATGCACCAATAATGACAAAACAATTCAGAACATTTCCTTCATCAAAGTCTACTCAAACTTCTACAGTCCACCATTATCAGTAAATATGCACAATTCTACAGTGCACCATTATCAGTAAATATGCACAATCTCTGAAGTAAAAAAATCATCTAAATAATTCCACAATAAATAAATCTGTAACTAATGAAAAGGTTGCTGCTAGCAAAAACCTTTATATTTCATGGTTTCATCGAAAAATAAAGTGTCTGATGCCCCTGAGGAATAAATTGCCTATATTACATTAAAAATGATAAGCTAGTAATACTGCAATAGGAAATGGATGGCAAACAAGATAACAGGCTCATAGTTAGTATCAACTTTTTCAGTACAGCAGCATTCACCCCTTGTGGGAGTAGAACCAACAACCTTCTTCATCAAAAGCAAGTACACAACCTGTTGTGCTATTAATATTGCAAGCTGATTTTCCATAAGCAGCACTAAACGTCTCTTCCCCTGCAGCTCTCAGCTCCTTGTAAACTCTATTCAATACTCAACTGCATCGCAACTTTGCAGCACAAGAAATCTGGAAAAAGCCAAATTTATTGGGGGGGCTCAAAAGGCCAAAAACCAGGGACACATTAAACATTGCTTGTATAATCTTGGAAAGTTGTAGAAAATGCTGTGTTACCACCATACATTTTACTGCCAAGGTCCCTGTGCAAAAGAGTCAGAGCAACATACCACTATACCAAATCACCTGCTTTGTGAAAGAAAAATGCTGTGTTACCACCATACATTTTACTGCCAAGGTCCCTGTGCAAAACAGTCAGAGTAACATACCACTACACCATATCAGCTGCTTTGTGAAAGAGAGGAAGACTGAAACTTAAATGGCTATCATTTAATGAATTCAGTTCTCACCATAGCCGTCAACCTCTTAGCACAAAACACCTGGACAAACCCAGTAATGAGGGAATACAGCCCTCAGACATATTCAGTGAATTCAGTTCTTGCCATAGTTGTCAACCTTAGCACAAAAAACTGGACAAAGCCAATAATGGGGCAATACAGTCCCAAAAATAAGGACAACTTTCAAATATTCATCTTATAAACTTAGAAAATTGCTAGAATAAAAGGTTGTGTTACTATGTATTTTCTGAAGAATATGAAGTCTGAAATTCAAATGCCTGCCAAAAACATTTGTTAATCAGGACAATCTGACTTGGAACAAAAAAACAATTTTCAGCAGAGGCACAGGAAAAAATAATGCAGACATGTCTTTATAACATGGGAGGACACAAAAGCAAACCCACACAAACACAGGGAGAAGATGCAGACCCCACACAGAAGGCACCCAGCCAAGAATCAAACCCAAGAACCTGCAGCCGTAAAGCAACAATACTACCACTGCACCATCAAATATGTAAGGAATTAAAACATTCAGAAACCTGAAGTCTGAAATCCAAATGCCTGTCAATTTTATTTAACATTTGTTAATCAGGACAATCTGAGTTAGAACAAAAAAACAAGCAACAATACTACCACTGCATCATCAAATATTAAGCATTGCAACATTTAGAAACCACAGATATTATGAGGAACAGATCAGATCAAATAGGAGGCAAAAATCTGCAATTTTTTTACGAATGGTGGTGGGTAGGGAATTCAGGTCCTTAACACCTGCATACAAGGTACAGGGTTCAAGCCTGAGTATCTCTACCCAACACCATTTGTTCTCTAACCACCAGTATATAGTAATTGGGGCATTTTACACACACACACACACACACACACAGTCCCTACTTCTGTCTCTTTCTTTCACACACACACACACACACACACACACACACACACACACACACACACACACACACACACACACACAGTCCCTTATTCTGTCTTTTTCTTTCTCTCACACACACACATACACACACACACACACACACATAGTCCCTTCTTCTGTCTCTTTCTTTCTCTCACACACACACAGTCCCTTCTTCTGTCTCTTTCTTTCTCTCTCTCACACACACACACACACACACACACACACACACACACACACACACACACACACACACACACACACACACACACACACACACACACACACAGTCCCTTCTTCTGTCTCTTTCTTTCTCTCTCACACACATACAGTCCCTTCTTCTGTCTCTTTCTTTCTTTCTCTCTCTCTCTCACACACACACACACACACACACACACACCTTACCCATCTCAGGAGGGTAATACACCTCAAAATATATTCATTTGCATAACTTTTGTTTTCGAACTGCATGAGATCTGTAATATTTCAGAAAATATTTTTATAAATACTAGCCACTTTTAGTTTCAATGTGATCCTTGAAAAATACCCCAATATAGCTCTCTATCAGAAGAGTGAGACCTTATTTTGTGAGTTCAAATGCTTTGTAAATAAATATGTATTTCCAAAGCAGCCACATATACACAGATGCACAAATTTCAGGTTAAAATAAGGTCAGGTTATAAGGATATAAAAACTTTAAAACAACATCTTGCCAGAAAGCTATGAGGGTAGCTGCATATGTACAAAACAAACATATAAATAACTACTTAAACAAAGAAACTACAAGGCACCAGAGAAAAACAGCCCTAATAGATAATCTGTGAGACAAAGAAGGGTGACATGTTTTGAGTAAACATCATTTTGCATATGCCTATATCAACATAATGGAAGGGATATTTAAATTATAGAGTGAACCATTGCTATAAAGAGAGAAACCCATTGAGTGGAGATTGTCTGACTGGAGTCCTGAATAAGCTGACTTAGCTGAAACACCATTAACATGATTACATTAGCAACAATAAAGAATGTAACAATTCATCTGGACACTGTACATTTTCATAATTTAGGACCACAATCTTTCATTCATTCATTCATCTACCTCTCTCTCCTAGTATCTGTTCAATGGACTCCCCTGTCTACCATTTCTTTCTGTAAGCATGGCACCCTCACCTTGCTTTCCTCTGTGACAACAAAATCCATCCATTCATCCACCCATCCTCAACCCCTTTTCCCATTTTGCACATGGGGTCGGGGTGTCACTTCAGCAGTAAATGCAAACTCTTTATTCAATACCTCTGTTGTTTTTCCATAGTCTACTGTAATCTCTCTCTCAGCCATCTTTGCTCAGCTGGGTGAGATATGTCTCTCCCTCTTTTCATCCCACCTGCTGTATTCCTGCAGAAGTCTTTGCTGACCCTTTTGATTCCTTCTGCTAAATCTTTTTCAGTTTGTGACTTTGCTGCCTTTCTATTTTTTCCTTGCAGTGTGCCATGTTTACTTCGGTGATATGGACGTATTTTGTCTGACCTTAAGAGGTCTGACCTCTCCTGAGAGCGAGAGAAACTGTTTATTCACCTCACTGGTAAGGTAACTAAGTTGTTACAGTTTTTTGCATAAGTATAATAACATTTACTTACTTAATTCTGCACCTTCACTCTGTACTTTAAAACTTTTCTTCTTCTTTCTTCTTTCTTCTTCTTTCTTCTTCTTCTTTCTTCTTGTTCTTCTGGAGTAGGCACACGCTGCACAAAATCCACGTCCACCCAAAAACGTAAAATGATAAATCCAATGCAAAATAAAAATTATTTACAAAAAAAAAAAAGTAAAAAGATCACGAAACAAAACGGAAAGCTGAAGCTCGAAGCTAACTGAACTGACTGGTTCTCGCTCTTTTCCCAGCACATAAAGCCCGGGAAGAGAGCGACAACCAATCAGCAGCATTTGCCCAGCAAGCACGTCATGACGTGCCTGCGGACGTCGTAGTCCGAGCCCCTTCCATGTCTATGCGGTTTGTGTCTCAACCGCATAGACTTCTGGGGAGTTCTGGGCATCACAATGATGCCTTCTTTGCTCCTCCGGGCTGCAATCAAAACATTGCAGCAAGAATTAAAAAAAAACAAAAAACGCTGTTGCGATAGAAGCGCGCAATGCGCATGCGCGTAATTTTGAGTCGCGGACTCGAAATTTAAAGTTTTAAGAACAGATTTAATTTTTTTTTTTTTACATTAAAAAAAAAATAAACTAAGTACTCAGCTGTCTAGCTGAGGGGGCTGCAGTCCGGCAGCCCGATGCCATGAGCCGCCCCTGGAATTAGAATCAGCAGAGAGACTGAGATGTCTGGAAGTGGAAGAAAATGAAAGGCAGAGGCAACATGAAAAGGAAATGCTGACTCTTCACCAGGGTCATGGAAGTAATGGGGAAGGGAGTAACCATAACCTGGCAGCAGTAAAGGTCAGTAAACTTTTTCCTCAATACCAAGAAGGTGATAATTTTAATAGTTTTATTCATATGTTTGAAAGAGAATGCAAGCAGTATAATGTTGACCAAGGACTCTGGGTACAGCTCTTCACCCCCTTACTCCATGGTAGAGCTGTAACTGCTGTTTCTAAATTGTCTGAAACTGATTGCTTAAATTATAATGCAGTTAAAAATTCTTTATTGGAATGCTTTAAGTTAACACCTGAAGATTATAGAAAAAAGTTTTGTGAACATAGACACATGGCAGATGAACGTGTGTGTGATTATATTGCTGAGTTAAGCACTTATTTTCATAGGTGAGTGAGTGGGTGTCAGGTCACCACTTTTGAAGGGCTGGCAGACCTTTTGGTCAGGGAACAAGCCCTAAGCACTTTGCCTAAGGACATGAGAATCTGGTTGGTGGATAGGGAATGCAATACTGCAGATGAATTGGGAGAAAAAAGGAGATCTGTACCTAGCAAGCAGAACATCACTGCACTGGAAATGGATACCCAGTGCTGTACATGCATATAAGGGAACCCATGGTGGGCAGCTGAAAGCACCCCAACAGAGTCTGCCAGTAAGAGGGGAAGCCACTAGTTTAGGTACATGGCCAGGATCAAGGGTTAAATGTTTTAAATGTTACCAGTGGGGCCATATAGCATATAGATGTTCATGGAGGGAAGCTGGAGAACAAAAGGTAGCGATGCCAGCAACTGGGAATGACAGAATGTCAGTGGTAAGTTGTCTGGAGACAACAAGGGTACCAAACTATCACAAGAGGTTATATTCTACCTAAGTAGATGGGAAACAGGCCACTGCTAAAAGAGACACAACCTCTGACCTAGCCATTGTGAAGTGTGCAATGATTAAGGAAGAGCACTACTTGCTTGGGCAGTCTACTCCAGTCAGAGCTTTAGGATGACCCCATTCCAAATACCTTTGGCTAGGGTTCACCTTGACTGGCAGGGTGGAAAAGGAAGCAAGCAAGTAGATGTGCTTGAGTATATCCCTGCAGATGTCCTGATAGGGAATGATTTTGATAATTCAGTACCTTATGTGCATGCAGTTACAGGCAGTCAGGCTTGGAAATCGGCATGTGGGTCTGGTAGCCTTGGGGGGACCCAGACAGGCTGCACATTTGAAGCTAGGACTGATGAGGTGGCTAGTTCACAGAGGGGGCTACCCTGTAGCAGTGAGACTGAAGGTGAGTCGCAGCTGCTGGTGGGTACTGATGTTCCCTTGGACAGAGTGACATCAAGGGCAGAGATGAGTGGTAGTACCCAGGCTGACAGTGAAGCACCGCTGTTAGAGGATACTACACTTCCTGTAGAAGGGGAGCTGGAAAGGGTTACAAAGAGAGAGTTGAGACAGGCTCAGCTCTCAGACCCCACATTACAAGACTTGAGGAAGGTAGCTAGGGAGGTGGCTAATTCTCAAGGAAAAGGGGAAACTGTATACTAGAACAAAGGGTTACTGTACAGAGAGTGGAACCCTGAGGGAGGGCTAGAAGGTGAGGTAATACAGTAGCTGGTAGTGCCCAGAGCCTACCATCTGGCACTTCTAGCCATAGCCCATGACATTCCCCTTGGAGGTTATATGGGCATAAAGCATACAAAGAAACTTATTATGCATAACTTTTATTGGCCTTGGATTTCCAAGGATGTAACAGGGTATTGCAGGACCTGTGAGCAGTGCCAAAAAGAAGGCAAGGCAGGAGACAAGGTCAAAGCTCCTTTGATATCTTTGCCTGTGATTGAAGAGCTGTTTCAGAGGATAGCTATGGATATTGTGGGGCCTTAAGTATCCCAAGTTCCACAGGGAAGAAGTATATCCTAGTGATAGTAGATTATGCTACCAGATACCCTGAAGTGGTGCCCCTGTCCTCCATTGAGGCAGAAAAGGTGGCAAATGCTTTGTTAGAGATTTTCAGCAGGGTATGTTTCCCAAAGGAAATACTGACTGACAGAAGTGCCAATTACATGTCAGACCTGCTGGCTTGTCTGTGGGAGTGTTGTGGGCTGAAGCACCTAGAGACCACCCCCTAATACCCCAGTCTAATGGTCTGATGGAGAGATTAAACTCTACACTAAAGACCATGCTACAAGTATATGCAAACCAGTTTAACAGGGAGTCGGATAAATATTTACCCCGATCTGTTGTTTGCCTACAGAGAGGTTCCCCAGGAATCCACAGTTTTTTCAACTTTTGAGTTGCTGTATAGACATAGAGTGAGAGGACCTCTAGATTTGATTCGGGATGAGTGGGACGGTAAGTGTGAATCTCATAAGGAGTCTGTTGTGACATATGTCCTAAACCTTAGGACAAGGCTCAGGGAACTCATGGGCTTGGCTCAGGAGAACCTGACAGGAGCCCAACAGCAGGAAAAAGGTCTGGTATGACAGGAATGCTCCAGCCAGAGAGTATGCTGTGGGGAAGCAGGTTATGGTTCTTATTCCTGTCAGACACAATAAGCTGCAGGCAGATTGGGAGGGACCTTTCAAAGTGGTAAGGAAGGTCAGTGATGTTAACTACATTGTAGAACTGCTAGGCAGGAGGCAGCGGTACAAACTGTACTATGTTAACATGATGAAACCTTACCATGATAGAGAGGCCCTTATGCTAAGTATTTGCAGTTGGAGGCAAGAGAAGTCTGAGGCAGATGATCTATGACTACATGAGCCAGCCAGTAAAATCTCAAGTTACACTGGTGGAGCCTAGGGTTGCAGGCATATGATATGATCGTGCAGCACTGTATTGGGGTCAGCAATGCCAAGGCAACTGGGATGTCAAGACAAAGTATGGGGTTATATATTCCCAGATAGGCTCATCACTCTCAAGCACCATTTCTCAGGGGTCACTTGAAAAGCTAGCTTGAGTCTTCAAAGGGGGAGGAGTGTGACAAAGAAGGTACTGCTTGCACAGCTAGCTGAAATTTTATAAATAATTTTATGTCATTTGTGAATATCAAACTAATTTATATCAGATATGTGTGTTGCAAATGTATTAGAAGTGTATGTCATGTGTATATCAAACTGCTTTGTACAGATGTTTGTGCTGAAAAAGGTATTTGTATAGTGCTTGTGTTTGAAATGTATCCATAGTGTGTCATACTGGAAGAGAACAAAAATGTACATGCACTGTTGTAACTGTTCAAATGTATATGTTTTAACAGAGGAACCTGAAGGGTTAACCTCAGTCCAGTAAACTTTAGAAAAATATCTGAAATTAAATCACTTTATAGACTAGGCCATAAAGATGCTATCTCACAGGTTTCAAGGCAGCCAGAGAAACAAAGCCTGTACTAGGAAGCTTTCTGTATTGTATTTTGAGTGAACTAATTACTACTCTGGAAGTGAGGAAGAATGCAATTGTTTTATGACTTCCAGCACCTGACAAATATCTGAGCAAAAGCCCTTGTGTATGTATTTTACAGGTAGGTGCTAAGTCCTGCCCACTTCCAGCAATGGGGGTTTTGTCTAAGAAGCACTCTGTATTCTGTCTTGGGCCTGACAACAAGAATAACGATTCATCACATCATCTGCCTTGCTCTATTATTTAAGTTATTAGCAATAGTCATTCTCTTAGATTCAGTCAGGAATATAATGAAGCTTAGTTTAGATATTGTTTTTCTTTATTTGCATGAGACTGTCCTTCAATGTTTTAAATATTTCCTGTGATTTCAAACTCTGATATCATTGTGAATATATACTTGCTATTTTCTTGTTCTTTTATTATTTATTATTAAATATATTTAAATATTTCATTATGGCTGATCTTTGTTGAGATATTTAGGTTCTGAGAGTACTTGCATATTTATTTGGTGACACTGTGTGACCACTCCTAATTACCTTGCTCTTGGTCAAATTACAATTTGTATTAGTAATAATAGTAATAATACTGTACTCAGTATATTGGGTACCCTTGTAAGGGGCTTAAAGTAGCTGGCAGGAGTGTCTGGTGACAGTGGTAACTACCTTATAGTCTGGGCAGAAGGGGGCTTAGCCACTAAACTTGTACCAGCCTTCCCCATGTGTGTGTGTGTGTGTGTGTGTGTGTGTGTGTGTGTGTGTGTGTGTGTGTGTGTGAGTAAATCAAATCTCAAGAGTCTGCTACTTGGGGCAGGGACATGAAGCACTGGTTGGACAGAGAAGGTGCTGGAGGCCTTGGCTTGGACACTCAGCTGAGATCTCAACTCTATAGCTGTTCCAGTGGAAAGTCTTATTGGGGTTCTGGAGAAAGAGTGAGAAACCAGCCCTGGACTGACTGTGGTCTCTGTGTGCTCTTAAGGGAAATTGCACTTGATGCAGAGAGCTGCATCTGGAAATACTTTGTGTGTAACTGTTATCCTCCTAGTGAACATTCCCCAAAAGTGCCAGTTGTGAGGATTGAGGCCCCTTGATTACTTTTCAGTGGTGGGTCATCATAGGTATTATTCCCACCTTTTATTTGTAACAGCTTTTTTTGTTAGATATCTAGCTCCTGCTTTTGTGTTACATGCACACACTAATGTTTGGGAGGTTGACTTTTTATACAGTTGTTTCTTGTTGTATACATTTGAGTCTACATCACATCTTACAAACTTTTTGTTTTATGGAAAGCCCTCAAACAACAAACAAAAAAATCAAAAAAAACAAAAAAACAAATACGGTTTACCTTTGAAGCCGTGAATCACAGTGGTTCGAGTGCTTATATGAGTGACTCGAAACCACGAAACTGGACATGTCGATGGACCTTAATGTTCAAAAAACAGCAAATCGAAAAGCAAATTTGCTGCTTTTCGAACATTAATGTCTAAAAAAAACAAAGTGTAAAGCAAGGGGGCAGGTCCCCTGCACTCCCCATGTGGGGGGGCTGCACCCCACACCCCCCACTTTATTATTCTAACTCCGAGATTGCACTACAGTGGGGAAAGGAACCATTTCCCGATCCCCACTATAGTGCAATCCACCCCAGAATGTCGAATGTGCAATGAGCAAAACTCACTGTTCATTCGCTCATTGCACATTCAAACCTTTTTCTGTTTGGCGTTTGCAAACTTTGCAGATTGCTTTTTGAGCATTTGCAGTTCACCCTTGTGCAATATGCACATGTAAAGGTAAACCAACAAATGCACCCCAATACACCCCCAAACCTATTAACTTAATACTAACACAGAAACTATGTAGATCTCCAAATATTGAAGTTTTACCCTCCTAATTGGAACATTTGTACAAAACTGACAGCCACACTGATAGACTTGAGTTAGCGTAAAAGCAAGGTTATCCATTCTAAAATGCATGGTACAGCCGGTGCTTCTACCAAGTGCTGTCCGGTTTTGTCTTAACTTTAATGCTCTCCCAGAATGGGAAAATGCTTGAAAGCATTCAGAAAACATTATATCCTAAACATTGAAAGAACGCTATTGAAAGAAATAAGTTTTCTGTTTTTATTGCTGTTTATTAGTTTGTCTCTATGGAGACTTAAGAACTCGATACTGAGTTGCTTCTACAAGCACTTTGTATTTAATTGCTAGAGTAAAGCTTTATTATTTTCAGTGCTCTTTATTTGCTTTCTCTTAAAACTTGTTACTAGATGAAGCCAAGGGCCTTAATCCAGTCATTTACCTATGCAAGAATGAGAAAAAAGCACAGCATTTTCTTTGTATCATACTCTTTTGGCCAGATTTTTTTTTACACTGCAGTGCCTACATTTCTTAAAACTGAACAAGGAGAAAGAGAAAAGAAGGAAAAATAGGGGGCACCTGTTTACTTTAATATCCAAATTACAGTTGAAAATAACTGAGAAAACTTTACTTTATAGCATGCAGATATCATACACTGCAAAAATATTGCTGTTAAGAACAAACATGTTGTTTTACTTACAGTTAACTCCTTCCTTCCTCTTCCCCTGTCCTAATTGTTCCTCCAAATAATAATGAGATGAAGGAGGGGCAATTATGTTACACTGTCGAAAACTCAAACTGTCGACAATGTAATAATCGGCACAAAAATGTCGAAACCCCCGAACATTGAACACACACAAAAAAAAAATACCCAAACACAACACAAATTGCTCTATGCAGGGGAGGCAAGCACCCTGCACCCCCACACCCCCCTGCTACTTAAATATACCAACTCTGAGATCGCACTACATTGCAGCAAATAGAAATCTCCCCTTACGGAGATTTCCATTTACACGCATGATGACTTTTGCTTTCAACATTTTGGTGCCGAAAATATCAGTTTCGATATTGTTGGCCTTTGACAGGGTGAAGTAGACCCGAAGGAGGGCATACACTTTAGAGTCCCCTACAAGTTCATCAAAGTCAAAAAAGTCCAATATTTGAAAGTCTTCTTGTTCTGTTATGTTATACAAATATAATAAATGCTTTATGATACCACATTTATTTGTGAGTTTGTGAGCTGCTAGTTTAATTTCTGTTCATTCCCATCTCCCAAATCCAGTCTCTGCTTCCTTTTCAACTTACTCATGGTTCTTCTAGTCAACTTTTGTGCTTTTTTCTTTCTTTCTTAGGCATTTTAAATTGAAACATTGGAAAAGGTTTCACTGGTACAAATTCTCTATGGTCTTTATTACCAGAAAATCAAGAAGGAGAATCTCCTTCTGTTTCATAACTCACTTTTTGTTGGACAGACCTTTGTATTTCCTCTTTAGCATGTTCTACATCAAAAAATTATTTTGTCCCTCCAGGAAAGAATATTCTGAGATAGCTAGGTACAGCAGTTTGAAACTCATGCCTGCTTCTCAACATTCCCTGAATAGTAAAATATATTTACTTCTCTTCTGCCTGGTGTAGAGTGAGCAATCATTTTCCACAAACACTGTACAGTCTCCAACTTTTAGTACTTTGTCCTTCTGCTACACTTTTGTCAGAATCAACTCCTTCTGCTGGTAAGATTGCATTTTTCATATTAAAGGTTTGGGTCATTTTCTCATGGCCAGTTGTGGAGCATACACACAATGTGCCTTTTAAATATACAACTACTGCTGTGGAATACCAGTACATTTGCTTGCTTATGCTTTCATAAAATTAATATAGTCAGTTCCTTTCAGCTTCTCTGTTACAGTACAAAACCTCTGGTTTTCCCTATGTGCTCTGTCCTCTAATTCTAATTTCTAAACATTTCTTTTGAGCAGTCTAATATTCAGCCCACATATTCTTCATTTTGACTTCTGATTTTTGCGGTTTTATCACCTCATCTGAATACCTGTATAAAGCTTCTTCCATTTTCTCCAGCCTTTTGTTATTTGAATTGATATACTTTATCAGTGTTTCATTTATTTTTATCAGTTCTAAGTACATTTGACTTATTTTTTACTCTAGGTTGCTGGAAGTCATTTCTTGCACCAAAGCCAAAGCTTGCACTGCTTTTTGCTGAAAAGTTGCAGAATACTTCCCAGTCACTGTGTTTTCCTCACCTTTTGTGATTGATTTTCTTTCAGGTTCTCTGAATATCTTTTTTTGCTGGCATTCAGACAGTGCACTTACTAGTCAGTTACTGAATTTTACCCAGAAATATGAGTTCACTGGTACTCTGTTCTAAGTTTCTGTTTTTACACTGGGAGAGCCGAAATGAAGCTGTTACTCAATGTACAGCCATCTTGGAAGTCCCAATCCAACCCCCAACTTGACCATAAAAACACAATCTTCTTCTCCATGCAAATTTTACACTACACACAAAAGGAGTAAAAGTCCCCAAAGACTGTACAAACTCAAACCAATCATTTCATTCTACTTATCAGAGGCAATATTGAAACCACCCCATCCCACTCCAACTCTGTTGTCTATTAATAAATATATAAAACCTTCATAATAAACTAGACCAGGTTGACTCTCTCCTTAAACTGCACAGTCTTAACATAATAGATGTTACTGGATCAAAAAAGATAACCCAAAATTATAATTACTTTCTTGATGCTAGACCAGGGCAAAGAAATGATGGTGGAGCACTCAAACTCTTTAAAACTTTTTAAGTAGTATGCCCACCATGAGTGATGGGACCTGAGCGACTGGGCTTGGATTCTCTTGGCTCAGCTTACAGGGGAACCATTAAAAGCTTTCATGGGCATGGAAGGGGTTGTCATTTGGACTATAAACTGTAAAGAAGACATTTTCAGTTGAAATGAGTGTTACCTAGGAGTCACAAGCTGAAAAGCTTCATATCTGGATATTTTCTCTTAACAAAAGGGTTAGAACTCATATATGTGATCTAAAGCATGCACTTAAAGTTTGGTTAGATCCTGATGGTCAAAATGCCAAAAATAAAATGGCAAAAATCTTAGCCATTTGGATAGTTAAAAGGACTTCCTTTACCTGTTGTTTTGTGAAAGTGCATGTTTCTACATGACCCTAAGGATGCCAAAAATGCATGGGTAGAGAGAGTGTATGCAATGAAACTCTGTTTAAACTGAAAACTGAGCAGTCTAGACCTACAGAGGAACACGTGTCAAATTCTAGTAACAACCATAAATTATCAGCTAGAAACATAATCTGTTTTAGATGTAGGAAAAGGGGCAAGTAGTACACTACTACTACTATGTACTAGTAATTATAATCAGTAAAAAGTCTATTGCTAATAGTATTATACCCGAGGAATGTGATGAAATGTTTGTTTGTTTAAATTATTATTTTAATAGTCAGTCTTTTGCTATTGTGCAACTGCAAATCTAATTATGTCTAACATCTTAATTGATGGTAAGGAGCTATGAGAACTATTAGACTCATGCAGTATGGTCATGCTTAAAAAGTCATTGTACATGTTTGAAAATAAGATCCTTACTAAAAAGAAATGTTGAAGTTGTCTGTATTCATTGGAATAAAGAGCAGTATCTCATTTTTAACTTAAAATACAAAACTGTGATTGGGAAAATAGTTTTCCTGTTGTTGTAGTTCAAAATTGAACATACAATATGATAATAGGGAATAGTTTCACCATTTTATTGTTTAAAGACTTATGAGTGCAAAGGGAAGTAGGTATTCCTTTTGAACGGCCATCTTATCAGTGTGTGCGGAAAAGAACCATCAAATGAATAAGCTTACAGAAACACTTACACCTGCAACCGCAAGACACATTTAGAACAGTACCTAATTGCAACCAATATCAAGGAATACTGTTAGAAAGAGCCAAAGGTGTGGTGAGTTGGTGCATGTCGAATGGTGAGAAAGAGTGGCAGAATCAATAGGGCGACGTGGTTGGCGATGTATGTTTCGGGGAGCAAGTAGAGACATCAGCTCACAGAACCCGGGCCCTTCTCAAACCCGACACGCCAGACGGCATGTTCAGCGCAGGCAATATATCACATTAACCCAGTCCAAACCCACGACCAGGTGATAGAACAGCGATATTGCATAGGCGATGAGCAGGCCGGGCACATGAGAAAACCGCCAGAGAGCACTGAGCACCAGTTATAGTGAAGTAGGGCAGGGGAATGAGAAAGTGAAACGTTTTATTGGGGAAACAGGATTGTGTGCTGAACTATGATGCTATGATATGAGGACTGTTGATTTCTTTAGTTACTGCGCTTTGTTAAAAGTGATTGCATTTGAGCAAACAAAATAATTTATGGATGGGACTGATTATTTATAGACTGTAAATGCTTTTGCTAGATGGGCAGGCCCGAGACTGAGATGGCGGCGGATGCAGATGGAAAAAGCTGTACTTGTGAGGGGCCCCTATGAACGGCCGGACTGAGAGGAGGATGCTGCGCGGTGAAGAAGTAGCCTTGCAGTCCCACTTGAGATGGCCAGAGCAGCGCTGTGCAGTCAGGCGCGCAAGCAGGCGGAGACTGGAGGCGGGCGAAGTTGAGGGCAAGGTTTTGCGCCCCCTCTTTTAATGACACAAAAAACTAAAGCAGCTATGTTACAGTGACGGGCTGTGCGCCACCTTTTCACCATAGACTCCTAGCATCGACTCAGCGCTGGCAACAGATTGGACTGGTGTGCAGCGTAGAGCCGGGACAAGAGGCAGGGCCAGGTATTGCAGATGAGAAGAAGAATGAGCCTGGGGGGTGATAGATGGGGCCTGTGTGGGATAGGGTCTCATGCAGATACCAGGCAGGTGCACATCACGGGACACTGGGGTGCACTTGTGAGGGCAAAGAAAGCTGTATTTTCCAAGTCAAAGCAGTGGCTTGTATTCCTGTGCTCCTCTAGCCGGGGAACCAGCATGCTGGAAACGGGGAGGAGGCCGGGGGGGCGTAACCAGTCCGCTGGTAGGGGCAGATGTCCTTGTTATCTCAATTCAAAAGCGGAGACAGAGCATGGAGAGGAGAAATGCGCTGCAGGACAGGAACATGCCATGCCCTTCCCTTCCGTCTATTGACAGACACACCCTGTCTCTTAGGCGGCCACCTATCACCCTGGATTCTGGGAAGGCCTCTTACCGGAGTTATTCTCTACAATGGGGGAGTAGTGCAGGACATACACCTGCTATTTTGGGACTTCACGGTGGGATATCCTTGACATACCCGGGGAGATACCGGAAGCCATTTTACCGGGTCCTGAAAAGGGTTGGGAGAGGAGCACAGGACACTTGAAGCGAACCAACCATGATGCCTGATGGTGGATTGCAGTGCAGATACCAGTAGTCTGCTTGGGAAGAGTGACAGTAACAGAGCAGAGACTAGAATAAGACTACACCAAGCTAAAATTGAGAGAAAGGTGAGATTATTTAAGTGGGCATGTCGGTTGAGCTGGTCAAAGCTGGAATGCTGGGGCAGGGGTGAGTTGAGTGCTGATATGGGATAGAAGGAGTTTTAGTTGTGCAGAGTGTGAAACAAACTAGGCCGGCAAGGCCATTTGGCGCTTCCCTTTTTAGCCAAGCTTCCCCTTAACCCGCCTGCCGCTGGCATTAACAGCATGGCTTTTGGTTCACACGAAGGACAGAAGTCTTCGAAGTCACAGAGGGTGATTTGTCACATGGGCGCTGTATTTTGGAGGCAAATTGCCAGGAGTGACTTCATGGGGTACTTCCAGCGGTGGAGGAGCTGGTGGGTGAAGCTAATGCGAGAGGCTGGACGATGACACAGTTCAGAATGAACCTAACCTTCTTGATGTCCGTCATTACCGGTTGGAATTGGGCCGGCTCCGAGCGGAAGAAGATGATCCGCGGAGATGAGCGAAGAGAAGGTCACAGGCGGGTATTACAGAAGTTTCAGGGAGAGTTTAGATCTCATGGGACTAGGAGTGAGGAGCTTTGGCTCCAGTATCATTTGGAAAAGAAGGTACTGTGGTGAAGGGCCGCCTATATCGGGGATATGATGAACTGCTGTGGGGTACCTATTAAGAAGTGGCCTCTGTGTATGCTGTATGAAAGAGACCCGATAGGTTTGCTGTGGCAGACGCATGATTTGGGTTGTGGAGGGTGCAGATCAGCATATGCTGGGATGGTGTTGATGCATGGATGGGAGAGGCATACAGGAAGATTGCAGCATGATAAGGAGGAAAGCTCTCACAGGTGGCGAATTGGGGCTGGAAAAGGGAGAGATGCATCCTTGTGGCCGAGCAGCGGTACCGAGCATGCAAATTGCTTTTGACCTAGACTGATAGGGCTAGAGTGGTCACACCACCCATGGGGGGCGAGGCCTGGGCGGCCCTGACCAGAATTTCCCGATTCCGGATGAGCAGGGATGCACTTTCATACTGTGCAGTATGCTCCAGGATGTCACTGTAACTGGCGTTAACATATCACGCTCTCGCTAAAACCAGGCTACCCCGGAGACCCTAGAGTTAATGGAGGAGGAAGGATGCAGCATGCATGGCGTTTGTGGTATCACCCAGGCCAAGCAGCTTTTCCATCCCCTCCTCTGAAGAGCCCATCGGACCTCCGACTTGTGCCTGTGGGGTGGGTCGAACAGTGTGTGCCCAGCGGGGTGGCCGAAGTGAGAACCAGGAACCTTTACTGAAGAGCTACTGGCCAATCGGACTTGCTGTGAAGTGAGGTTGCTTTTGATGCTTTTCACCTTTTTGTCCCCTTGTGGTTGTAATGGCGTGTTGGAGAGTGTGCATGAAAAAGGGACATCAGGCATCGTGAAGTGCAAAGAAGCCTATCCAGCTTGAGTTGTGGAGCGGGCTTAGCCAACAGAGATTGGCCTGGTCTTAAGATGAGAGAAATGCAGGACCAGAGAAGTGCAGAGAAGTGGCCCCTCCTCCCAACAGCATCTCCTGAAGGACCTTGGCTTAGCAGAGCGCTGAGACCCATGGGTGAGAGAAGGAGAGAGGACAGACTTGAGAGACTTGACTAGACCTACAGCCATCGATTTCTCGGTATTTGATTGTTACACTGTCCAATGGGGCCATGGTCACTTAGAAATCTCGAGATTTTTTTTGCGTACCCCCAGAGCCATGAGTCACCTTGTTTTACCGTGCCGCCCTGGGCCTTCCACTTCAGTCTTCAGTTTGATCGCCCCAGGTCCCAGCCCGCGTTCGCTTGAGGTAGCGGGGGAGTTTTGCCGCGCAGGCGGCCGGCAACCTGCTAAAGGCAGTGAAGAAACCTGCTAAAAAGTCCAGGGGCCGACAAAGCAAGCGCCCTTGGAATGGGTATACAAGCGCCCAGGACCGTATGGTATAGCCACCGCGAACATGGACCTCCCTTATCCCGGCGGTTGGATCCCCTCCCTCCGTATTGGATCCACCACTGGACGACCCGGGAAATGAGATTGGAGAAGAGGTGGCCTGGGGGAGCATAGAGAAACAGGACCAGGCCAAAGAGGGTTGGGAAGGGTGTATATGGAGACCTGGAGACCAGGTGTGGACTACAAGACCTGAGTTAGACAGACCTGAAGACCCAATGGTCGCCCAAGGTGGAAGAAGTGAGGCGTGCCACAAGGGACCCGATGCGAGAGCCGTGCATTTGTACTTCTGATCCTGAGTGTGACTGACCTGGAAACCCCGGACTTATCTGAGCCTGCCTGGGAAAGATGAAGAGGGCTTGCGAAGATCAAATGGCCTTGCCCTGCCCTTCCGGGCTCCTGGGGCTCGTGGTGACGGGCTCCTCTGGGACGTGTGAGAACCGAACCGGACTGGCTATGAAGGAGACTCGACCGCGCCGTGGAAATGGGGGGTCTATTGGGTTAATCTTAATGGCTAAGAGAGTAATCCGCTTGTCCATGTGAGCATTTGGTGTCCATGAAGTTGATTGAAGTGAAAGTATCTGAATAGACCTGGCGCTGAACCTGGGGGGGAGGGAGATGTGAAGGGGTATATGGTGTTCTGTGTATGCTGCCGTATCTGCCGTGAGGTAGGGTTCTGGTGGGGCGTGCATATGCATATATAAAGGCTGCGAGGGGAAGTTGTTGTTGCATGCATTGTATTGGTGTTGTAAGTAAATAAAGCTTTTGGGTTGGTACCAACTGCACACCATTACGTCTCTTCTTCTAAAAAAAAAGAAATACGACAAAAGGTACAAACATGTGGCTAAGGTTAGTGATAGAAGAAGGATCTACACATTTCCAGGAAAAAAAAAAAACATTTGGTTGAGCAGCTAGCAGGAGTATAAAAAGTAGAAGGAAAGGAGTTACATTATAAAATATTTCAACCTGAAAGTGTTACAAACTAAGGAGTAGAAGTAACTAGTGGAGCTAAAAAGAAGGAACAAAGTCTGCATTACAAATGAATGAAGTTAGGAAGTATAGAAATGCACAACCTGTGTAGAATTCTAAAATGTATTCCAAACTAAAACCAAATATCCCAGAAATGGAGAATTCCAAACATCAGGTAAGAGCTGAGGAAGTGAAAAATATCAGTAAGAAAGACTTCATTAGTCTAGTAAAACAGGAAAAGACCACCCCTAGTCAGAGTTTTGAACCGATTTCACTGAGTGTTAAACAAAATATGTAAGTAAAGGCAACAGGTAAATGTTAATAGGAAAAAAAGTGAAGAAAAATGTTGTTCTAATATACCATTTGCAGAGGGAAGAATAATACAGAGAAGAAAAATAAAGTGAGACGTTTGTGCTCACCTGCTAATATAGAGGGAGAGCAATCTAAAGAAGAAAAGAGAAGTCAAAGGAGAGAATAATGTATACTCAGAGACAAGCTAACCTAGAACTGGGACTTTATTATATTCCTGTTGAAGTAAAATACTGTACTCTAAACAGAAGAAAGAGGATTGTGTGCATCAGGATTATAAAGGAAAAAAAAAAACAAAACAAAAAAATGAATAAGGTAGAAATAGGACCTGACACTAAAGAGTACTGGTATGAGTTTCCTTTTTTGGAAGGCCACAGGCTGTCACCAAGGAAGCTATAGAGTTGGCTGTCCTCCATGTGATCCAAATAAACTTTAAGAGACATAAGTGAGAAGGGCAAGTGAAATATGTCTAGATTTGTAGGGAAAATGCTGAACAAAATGTGTCAGTTTCGTATCAATACTTTGAGTTTCAAATTGATTTATTGTACTGAGTAAATCAAGACAGAGAGGAATTAGTACATTAACTTTTACTGCACAAGCCTTTCAGCGATCTGTTGATGAGCTTAGCACATAAACCTGTATAAGAGACACCTGCAACAGCACAAGACAAACACATAGATCATAGCGAGAATTTACTGGCTAGGAATAATGCAATACATTAAGAAGTTTTCTGCTGCATATTCTGAAATCTAGAAAATAAGCCCTCATCCAAGCTTCAAAAATCTGTTAATTCCAATCCCTTTACTAGAAATGCCATTTGAACATATAGCAATGGACATTGTTGAGCTATTGGTAAAGTCCAGTAATGGGTTTCAACTCATTTGGTTTATACTGGACTGTAGAACTAAGTGTCCTAAGTTATTCTCCTATGTAAGGTCAATGCTAGATCTATAGCTATGCCATTGGTGTTATTATTCCCCAGAGCATAGAACGTCAAGGAAATACTCACTGAACAGGGGATTCCATTTGTGTCCAGAATAATACACTGACTGTGACAATACTTTAAGGTCAAATAAGTAAAAAACGTCAGTGTACCACTTCCCAGACAGATAAGTTAGTGGACTATTTTAACTGAACATTAAAATCCATGCTGGTAAAGTTATTGAGGAAGAGGATAAAAACTGGGATCAGTTACTACACTTCTTGTTTGCCATTAGAGAAGCACTACAAGGCTTCACAGGATTCAGTGTTTTTCAGTTTTTTCTAAGGCAGGCAATCCTCATGGACTTTTATGTAATTTAATTGGACCATAGGTTCATAGGTTCATAGGTAGGCACTAGGCTATCTGCCCGAAGGCATTTATAAGCCTAGCCGGAATGTGTTGGCTTTCGCCGCCCGCTTAGATTAGTTCCCTGTGCCTCTCTCCAGCAGAGCCATTGAAGTGATCCCCGAGGTAAACTTTCTGTTTCCCATCCACTCATCAAGGTTTCTCTTGAAGAGGGTTAGCAAGGAGCTCTGCCTAATGTAAATTGGAATCTTGTTTTAGAGCATGGGAAGTCTCTGGGACAGGAATCTATCCCTCCAGCACGTCCTATTTATTGTTTTGGTGAGGTTTAGATCACTGGAGTGTGTGGCTCGAGGAGATATGGTTTTCTTTAGGTGGAGCATGTCCATCAATTCTGGGTTGGACATGGCCAGTTTAACAGAACTCTATACCAACATACAAGATGGGCGGAAAGTAGTAACAACCATTACACAGGAACAAATTGAAAGATCCTAAGTTATACAACAAGGGTGTATACCAGGAATGCAAGGACCAGGAAAATTAAAACTGGTCCAGGTGTTAGTTTTGGTTCTGTTTGTAAAAAACACATTTTTGATTAAATGGTAGAGTCCATTCGAAGTAGTAGGGTTAAATAGACTGGCAAGAAAAGACCAGAGCAAGAATACAATATAAGATTTTGAAACCATGGAAATAAGCAGAAACCTCTGTAGTTAGTTTAATAACAGAGTCTAATAGAGATAGTAAAGGAAGAAAACTGACCTCATTGTTTGCAGTTCAGGTAACCCAGTATGACAGAAAAAAAGTTGAAGCTGTGAGAAAGTGTCCTATTTTTGGCACTAAGATGCAAATGAGGACATTCTTAGAGTTAGCTATGTACTATCAAAAATATATACCCAAATTTATATCAATAGCTTGCCATCCTACCAGTTTGTCCAAAGGTAAAGTGGACACTAGAGGCAGACAGTGTTTTTAATAGTGTTTTCACTAGTAAATATCTTACATGTAATGGTTAAATTCAAATGCTTTTAATGGTTTATTAGCTTTGTAGAGTCATTGTCTGTAACCCAGGCTATTTTTGCTCTGTAACAACTATTTTCTTAGTGCATTGTTTTGCCTTTCCTGTCTCTGTCATTGTCCCTTTTTGACTTGATGATTCTATCAGGTATCCTATTACTGTGTTGTACTACTCAACAGAAGCATATTACCTGTTGGAAATAACTGAAACACAATTGTACCACTGAATTGCTGGTTACATTTTAGATTGTCTTACTCATTGTAAATATCCTGTACATAATTACGATATTTACATTTTTATTTATTTTATTTATCATTTTGTTGACCGGGAAAGTCTTACTAGAACAGAACCTACTTTCAGTGGAGGCCTGGAGAGAAACACTCCAGACACGTCTTTGGATTGTGGGAGGAAACCAGAGTACCAGAGGAAACCCACGCAAATGCAGGGAGAACATGCAAACTCCTCACAGAAGGCACACCAGCCAAGAATCGAACCAGAGAACCTCTTCCTGTGAGGCGACAACGTTAACTAATGCACCACTGCGCCACCCATTATTTTAATACTTTGTTTGCTTTTTAGACTATTGGTTGTATACCCTGGGCTGAGCCTGAAAATGATCTAGTTGGATCAGAATTCTACTATAATCAACAAATAAGCCAATAAACAAGCAAATAAATGTATCAGCTTAAGAGAATACTACATTCAGAGCCTGTATTGGCCTCTTCATATCTCGACAAACCTTCTATAGTTTATGCTAATACATTAGAGATAGGTCTAAAGGTAATGTTATTATGGACCTTAGATTAGGAAGGACATGTAATATCTTTTTGAGTCAAAAAAAGATCAGCGCAGGAATCAGGTATTCTGCTATTGAAAAATGAATCTTTGACAATCAAGTGGTCATTATCGTCATTAAAATGTTACCTTCTGGGCCATGAATTTACAAAGGTCATAGGCCATGCCCACTATTGTGGATAAATAGACATCAGGATGAGAGCAAAAAACTATGTAGATGGGGACTTCTGGTTTGGCACTGATCAGTTAGAAAGACCTTTATGCCTCTTTGTCTGTCCTAGGCTAGGGAGATATAAAAGATGTATTTTTGGCAAGAATTAATAGCTAAAGTCAAATATAGCAACATTTCAGAAGTTTGATTTGAATTTCTAAAAGGGTAAAGATGCCTCAGCCAACACCAGAAACATTCTAATTTCATCCACACAGGGCTCAAAGATGGTAGGAAATCAAGAACCACCTAGTAAGCAAGATGAGGACAATCAAGAAGTCATCCATGACAGCACTCTGGATTCTGTCCAGTGCACGTCTGTAACAGTTGTGCAATGCACTTTGTGCAAATAGTCTGGGTATACATTATAATTGTCTTGGAATAATGAGACAATACCCATGCTATATATAACTCATTTGCATATACACTTGTTGCTTGCTTAGTGGTCAGTAACATATTACTTCAGTCATGAATTGCATTTTTCTATGAATAATGTTCTGGCATTTTCTTTGCAATCCTGGCAAACTAATCTTGCACAGTATGACCCATGTCTCTGAATTTTGACTCTGTTACTTTCTTAACTTGTGGTTTAGGTGCCAAAAACTGATGTCTACAGGAATTTAAAGGAGACAGCTCATTACTGGATTAAGATAGTCTAAAACTACTGCAAGGAAAAGTGGGAGAACAAGGCAAATAATACTTAACTAAGGGAACAAATAAAGATGGAAACATGGGGAGGGATGAGGCAAGGAGGGTGTGTAGGTTATGGGACTGAGATATGCCTCAAAGAACAGGTTGTAGGGTTTGTAGGAGACTGAACATGTTCTGAAATAAGTAGATGGAGTGTATTCTTACCAAGGGAATAATAAAGGGAAGTGAAGCATGGTAGAAGTCAAGCAAGGACATGTTTAACATTATAGCAAATGATTGTATGCTGTTCATGCAAACACATGTACACACACACACACACACACACACACACACACACACACACACACATACACACACACAGACACACACACACAGACACACACACACACACACACACACACACACACACACACACACACACACACACACACACACACACACACACACACAGACACACACACACACACAAAACAGGAAGAGCATCGAGAAGCATGAGGAATAAAACACCAGAGGAAACAAGGTAAATTGTGTAAGGATATCACAACCCATATATTTGTGCAGTAACAAAAGATTATGCTGTAAAGCATGAACACTTCTGTCCACTTCAAAATATCCATGTTACTAGACGTGGTGGTACAAGCACCAGGCCCATAAGCAAAGAGAGGCATCTAAATGAAGTGCAAGCATCATTTAAACCTGAACACAAAACTCCAGCAAAAGGAACTTCATGGACTCAGAAGTAGGGTTGCCACCTTTTCATCCTTCCATTTCATGACAGATAAGCCATACCCCTTGCAGAATGAAAACAAACCCTTGCCTCATGGTGGACACACCCCTTTTAGCAAGCTACCCCCAGTAGCACCAGTTTTTGAATGTCATACACAGTGACTACATAGACAGACTTAGATGATATGAAGCCATAGACAAAGTGTTCAATGGTACGTCCTACCCCTGCTATCTACAGTCACCCTGGCATACATCACAGTGATCTCATGTTTTCCTTTCATTCTTGCCTCCTGATACTATCCATAATACTTTTGTTTTGTTTTACTAAACATTTCCTTACTTGACAGCTTTTTCCTACAGCCTTACAATACATCCTAAATAGCCAATAGTATACTGTAATAAGTATCTAGGAAATAATGCAATTAAGCTAGAGGTCAGGGGACCACAACGCCACTAGAAGTTATTGACTTCTAAATGCTCTAAGGTGAATTTTAGAGATTTTTTTCCATGACCCTTGTTTGAATGATGGCCTGAACAAAAATTATGACTTAGGAAAGTAACTATTTGTTTTCTTTCAGGGAAGAAATAAGTTATCTCCAAAATTTAATGTCCAAGGATGATGGCACAGTAGTTATGAATACACTGAGTAGTGGTTATCCACAAACTGATAAGAAAATGCTTCTGAGGGTACATAAATCATATCTGGAATGAATGCCTTTACCCTATCCATCCCCCTAAAAACATAGTCACTTTAAGTGTAACCCTTTGGTGTTAATTTGGGATGGAAGTGAAAACACAAATAGTCACACTTCAAGTTATTGCAGCCATGCATCTACACAGCATGCAGCCTTAGCCCTAATCACAAAAGGCACACACCTTCACTGTATTACTTTGAAGTCAAACTAGGATAAAAGTGAAAGAACAAGCAGAGCAGAGCACTGTATTTCAACCTATTGCAGTCAGTGTACATATACAGCATGTCTCCCTTCAAATGGCCACTTGTGCATACATCTGATTTCAATTGTGATGAAAGGGAAAAAAATCACACACATTCTAATTCATTCAAACCTGATGCTCTTACACAGTACTCTGGTTCCAGACAAGCTCTGTACATGCCTCTAAGGTATGGTTTTGAGGAAAGTTAAGGAAACAATGACCAGTCTGTCCCCATTCAACACACAAGCTGGAAAGTTTTTGTGTGCACACCTCTGAAGTTTGAGTTTGAGGAACATTAAAGAAATAATGACAACAGCATACTTGGGCCATGCAAACTGAAGTGATCTCTGTTCCCACTTCTAAGTAGGGTCAGTTTTAGACTAGGTTGGGCCCATAGCAGAGGACACTACTAAGCCAGGAACATTCATCGCTAGAAGGTCTGAATGGTCTGGGATGCATTCTATGCCATATTTTTCTCTACAAAGTAGGTTTATGTGTGCATCCACCTACAGTATTTTTTGCACATACAAACACACACACACACACACACACACACACACACACACACACACACACACACACACACACACACACACACACACACACACATATGCACACAGCCCCTGACAAACTAGTGCTAGCACAAGATAGACAAAGAGAACATCAATTCAGCTACAGCACAGTTTATGGGTGTTGGAGGAATCCAGAGCACCTGAATTTTATTTTATTTATTTATTTATTTATTTATTTAACATTTGTTGACCGGGAAAGTCCGACTAGGTTCCACAGATCCTGTTTTCAGCGGAGGCCCAGGGAGAAATGCTCCAGAAGCATGTCTTTAGAATAAAACTCATACAAAGACTGTGAGAACATGCAGACTCCACACAGATCGAGTCAAAGCCAAGGACTCAGACAAGGAAATTAGGATTGTGAGCTGGCAATGCTACTCACTGTGCCACTGTATCAGTGATGTGTTCCTTTCTCACGCATCTAGCCTAGACCAGCAAAGGCAGCCACATACTGAGTGTGTGTGTGCATGCATCCAAGGCTGATGTTTAATGGTGATAAAGTTAAAATAAATTACAGCCAACTTTAATATATATATATATATATATATATATATATATATATATATATATGTATGGGTTCCCTTCAGAAGCTTGAAATACTGAAATCTCGAATTTCAGTATCTCGAGCCCAAGAAGTCGAATCCACAGAACAGCGAAAGTTTAGAAGCGCAAAATTCAAAACCTTGAATACCGGAGGTTTTGAATTTCACAATTCTAAACTTCCGCTTTGGCCATGTAGTCAGGTAAGTATGTGTGTGTGTGTGTTAAGGGATTTGGGTAGGGGCTGTGGTATATGTCAGTGTGTTTTGTTGCTGTGATGTGTGTGTGTGTGAGGAGAATGTAGCTTGTGTGTTTGTGTGACCTCGGAGTGAGAATATTTAAGTAGGGGGGTGTGGGGGGTTGCAGGGGGGCTTGCCCCCCCTGCTTTCATGTAATAGAGAGATTGTGTGTGTTTGTGTGGAGAATGGTGTGTGTGTGTAGTAGTACCATGAAATTCAAAACCTCTGGTATTCAAGGTTTTGAATTTCGCGGTTTTCCGTTTATGTTGTTGTGTGGATTCGGCTTCTTAGGCTCGAGATGCTGAAATTCGAGATTTCAGTTTTCGAGCTTTTGAAGTGAATCTATATATATATATATATATATATATATATATATATATATATATATATATATATATATATATATATATATATATATATATATATATAGTTTACCTTTGAAAACTTGAAACGTACATGTCGCAAGACAATTGTGCGGAACTATGTTTTCAAGTTTTCAGATAACCAAATAGAAATGCAGTGAATGTGCAATGAGCAAATGCACATTGACATTTGCTCATTGCAGACTTGGCATTGTGGGTGCGAGGTGCACTATAGTGGGGAATTGGGAAGTGGACCCTTTCCCCACTCTAGTGCGACCTCAAAGTTAGACTAATTAAGTAGGGGGGATGTGGGGGGCATTGGGGAGTGCAGGGGGGCTTGCCCCCCTGCATTATAATCTGTATTAGAAATTGTAGTTAAAAAAAAAAAGCGAATCTGGTTTTCGATTTGCTGATTTTCGAACATCGGTGCAGTTCAGAATGACGGTTTTCGTCATTCCAGTTTGCACAAAGGGCTGTTTGGCAGGTTGATGTTCAACCTTTCAAAGGTAAACCATATATATATATATATATATATATATATATATATATGTGTGTGTGTGTGTGTGTGTGTGTGTGTGTGTTCGTGTGTGTATAAATATAATTTTAACACCCCCTCACACATGCACCCCCCCCACACACACACATAAACAAGCAAGCATAAGTCACAGCAAAGATTGTTTTTACAGTGCATTTGAATGCAGTTAAAAAATTCCATGTTTCCAGATGAAACAGTAAACATTTTACGAAACATATTTCAGCATACCTCTCAAATGCACATTATTTTGACTCATATTTTAGCATATTCATCTTATCCCTCCTAAAACTGGAGACTTTTGGAGAAAAGGTGGTGAATTGCACTTAATAAATAATGCCAAATATTTACCCTTACAGGGGTCTTTTACTTCAGAAAATGCATAATAATCCACCGCCTCTTATTCTGTCAACATTGCAAGTTAATAGTACCAATATTTTAAAAGTGATCTTGATTATTTCTGGATTTGTCAGTGATTCTGATGAGATTTGTCCCTGATACATTGAGAGCTATGTAATACAGAAATTTATTAGCGCTCAGACTGATTCAAAATACCTTTCAAGTACTCATCATAATTGGATTTCCTGACAGAAAACCTGATTTCTGGACTTCCTGACAGAGATCCTGATTCCCTGATGGCAACCCTACTCAGAAGTGCTTATGTTTTCACTAGATACTATAGAATGGTGTTTGAAACAGCTGCATTTTTCAAAGCACCAAACACTGTGTAAAATAATCCAAGTTTTATTAAAAAAAGATGAAAATAAAAGTAACACCTCTGAATTAAGGGGAATAATATATAACTTCTGTAATACTGACTAAAGAAAATGGTCGGCTGACTTGTGTAATATACAGACTACTTCAGTATTTCCCATAAGGCTATTGTATGTTATATGTCACATGACTTCCATCTTCAAACAGTTCTCTGCCATGCTGGTATACATATCCATTCTGCTCAGCTGTGTGTCTTTACTTAAATGCTTGCTGGGGGCTATTGAAAAAAACATACTCAAATATCACAGTTCAGAAGCAGTGTGCATTTTAGCAGGCAATATAAGAAGGGCATTATATAAATAAATTAGGAGGATGAAGACTTGATGAGAAGACTTAAAAAGATAAGTGAACCGAAAAGCCATTGGGTGGTGCCAGCTTGGGAAAGGTCGTATTGCAGAGGACAACACTGCAATTTTAAGGGCCAGGAGAATTCGCCATGATGACACTGAGAGGAATTACATTGCTCAATGATTATCCAGGCAGGAAGTTAAAGCAGGCTGAGAGCACAAAGGAAGAATATAGTGCGAATGACAAGGAAGGCTGAATGGAATAGGGGTAAAAAATGGAAAAGGAGAAGGAAGATAGTTATAAAAGAGTGCTTGGTATACTTATACCACAAAGTTCCATCATGTATAGTGTCATGGGTGTGTGGCAGCAATAATTTAGGTGGAGGTTGTGCCAAGTCTCACACTGGATAACAAAATCCAAGAATGCTTAAAACAGCCAGAAAATAGTACGGTGATCCCCATGTGATTATACATATGGGGACAAATGATCTGGATGTTGATGCAGTTAAGGTGACATATGGTATAACAGAACAGAGTGGAATGTGGAAAGATATTGACTAAAGCACACAAGAGTCCATCGCAGATGTGGTGCCTGTACTACTGTTCTGAATGGCAAGGTAAAATAGTTATTAAATTCAGTAATAACTGAAGAACATGAACAGTGAGCAGGGTTATGAAGCAGTAATTCTTTGGGGAACTGCACAGCAGAATCAAATACTTATGCTAGAGATCTCCTGCAATTAAATCTGGATGCAGAGACAATTTTCAAAAGGTGGATTAGAGAAATGTATTAAAGCAAAAGTTCTTGTATAGGGAAAGAAAGAGAACAGAAGACAATGAAGATGATAAAGGTGAAACTAGTGAGTGTCAAGTGATACTGTGCAATGTCAGAAGCCCAGGTAGAAACGTTACTACCCAAGTTATACTAAAAAAAAGGAGGTCACACACTGCAGGCATACAAGAAATGAGCAACACTGGCTACAGACTGGGATTTGGGCATATGTGGTCCATTAAGGGGTACAGGAGGGACAAACAAAGCAAATGATGCAAATGGAAAGCCTACATTCAGGATGGATGACATACTGAAGCAGGGAATTACTTTTTTTATAGCAAAAGGAATAGAAGGTTGAGATGTTCCCAATGAGGGTGTGGGCTGTAGCATTTATCCCTAATGGTTAACCACAAGATGTGGAGTATGAGCTTCAGGAAAGCAGGATAACTATCAGTTAAATAAGAATTTAGAAGTAGTGAATGCACAGGGATGAGAAGATCCACATTCATGGGCTATTTATATCTTCCCACTGTGATCCTGAAGGTATCTGCATCTTAAGTGTGTGTGTGTGGGGGGTCTACTAGTAGAAGTCTTGAAGAGGCTGGTTATCCTAATTAGGTGAACAAGTCGCAGAACTGGATAATGTCTCCTTATTAATGGACAAGGAAAGGTACAAGGACATATCTTCAGTTTTTATTCAGCCCAGTTTGTGGAATTCAGTTAGGAAGAAATCTAAAAAAGCATGAAAAAATATTTTTAATAAAAATAAATAAAAAAAAGATAAAAAATGAAAAGCATTTGTTAACATTTTTTGTTGAATTCCATATTGATAGGCTGGATGCCTTTCTGTACTACATACAAAGACAATGACTTTAATAAAGTTAACTTAATGTTAGGGCTAGGACTAGTTTTGGCTTAAGGTTAGGATTAGGAATATATTTAGGGTTATGGGTAAGGTCACTATTAGAATCAGGGTTGATTTGAGGTATAAGGCTAGACAGGTTTATGGTTTGGGAGTGTATCTGGTGTTGTGTCTTGTGTGGGGTTGTGATAGGGGTTACTTTGCAAGAAATGCTGTCTTTATTTTTTTATTCCTTTTGTACATATCAGAATTACTGTTTATTTTATTTTATTTTATTTATTTACATTTGATTACCAGGAAAGTATGACTGAGTAGGAGCCCATTTTCAATGGAGGCTTTGGGTATAAAAGCTCCAAAGTATTACAAAACATTTTAAGAACAATAATTTTACAATCTTTAAAAAATACAAAAACAACTGCAGTTTAAGTAATTATTCCAAATTAGACATAATATGAAAACATTGGTTAAGTATAGATAAAAGTTAAATGAAAAGTAGGCTTATGATATATTTAGAGATAAAGTCAGGGGATATAAATTGATAGATGTAAGGAAGTAAGTGAAGAAGGGAGAGTAAGGAGATGTGAGGTATGGATAGGTATTTGTTCACATTTATGGATATAATTTATCAAAGTGTTGAGCAAGTACAGAGCCAGCTTTTGGCCAGAAAGTATTTCAGAGTGGTTTTGAAGAATGGTGGTGGTGGGGGGGTTATTAACCTGACAGATACAGGTAAGAAGCTCCAGGCCTTAGCAACATGGTGCAAGCCCAGAGATTGCCCAGCAGATTTGACAGGTTTGTGGGCAGACAGGAGTTTTTGGTTGTGGATCATAATGACCAACTATTAACATAGTTGTGTAGAATGTTAGTGCTGGACAATAATTTCATAGGTGGTAAGAAGCTGTGTATATGCTAATAGATGAGATAGTTCTAACCAATTTAGGCTTTTTGGTGCTATACATTGGTGGGTTCTGAAAGGGGTATTTGCTGCAAATTTATCAGCTTTGTTATACCATTGTTCAAGTTTTAATTGTTGTGATTCCTGAAGGTTAGTAAGGATGGTAGTGCCATAAAGACATGTGGGAAGGGGAAAAGTAGTGGACTATTGGTTCTTCTCTGACCCGACCATCCCACATTGTCCTCTCTGGATGAGAGCCAGTCACAGGAGGCCATTAACCAGTCAGCCACGAGGGTTTTTGCTGATGTCCCTGCAACAACCTTGACTGTCACTATCAGAATACTGGTGACTGACACTTATGCATATGCAGAATTTGGCTATAATGCAAATGAACTGTTTAGTGAATACATGGGTGCCCACATCCTTTCTCAAGACAGATGTGAGATTAAGAGACTAGTAATTATTAACCTCTATCTTAATCCTCTTTGTTTGGTCATGAGGGAGGAGGGCAAAGGGCATTTTATACATTTCCTTATTTCTTCTTTTCTTTAACAAGTAACTAAACTGGACCACTAGGGCTCTTTTTCAGTTGTGGTCTCCTTACAGTAAGACTAAATAAAATCACATGAAATGCAACAACCTGATCTATTAGAAAAAGCCTTAAAGGATGTTGGCAACCTCCAAACACTTGATCCCATGCAGTTTGGCTTTGTCAAGGGGAGGTCATATCTGCTAAATTTGGTCAACTTTTTTGAGACAGTCTCCAAAGCCATGGACGAGGGGAAGATGGTGCACACCGCCTACCTTGACCTGGCCAAAGGCTTTGACACTATTCCCCACTCGGGCATAATAGAAAAACTCTCTCAACTAGGCATCAATCCATATGTTACTAGATGGGTAGCAAACCTTCTCACTGATAGAACCCACATAGTCAAAATAGGGGAAGCCACCTCAAGCAGTAGACCCGTAACAAGCAGCGTACCCCAGGGTTCGGTCTTGGGGCATTTGTTGTTTGGGATATACTTTTCTGAGGTGCAGGCCAAAACCAGTGGGCTATGGCTGACCAAGTTTGCAGATGACTGCAAGCTGGGTGCGGTCATCAATTCTCCTAGTGATGTGGACATCCTCCAAGAGGGTCTCACCCAGGCAAATGACTGGTGCAAGAAACATGCCCTCAAGCTGAATACCAAAAAATGCATCGTCATCCCCTTTGGGGAGAGTGACCTCCCCACAAATTATCACATTAATAACAATGTCCTAAGCGCGCAATCAGTTGTGAGGGATTTGGGCACCCAGGTTGATAGCAACCTGACTTTTGACCACCATGTTGCTTCTGTTGTACAGAAAGCCTTCTACATGGCCCACCTCATAAGTAAAGGTATCTCATTCAGGGACAAGGAGGTCATAACATGCCTGTATTCTTCCCTTATAAGGCCCATTATTGAGTACAGCGCCCCTTTCGGCATGTAGCTCGCAAAGCACATGGAGCAGCTGGAGAGACCACAGAGGTTCCTCACCAGAAGAATCCAGGGCCTCAAACATCTACCCTACACAGGTAGGCTAAAAGCCGTATGCCTCTACTCAGTTTCATACAGACTTTTGAGAGGTGACCTCTGTCTGGCATAAAAAGAGATCCCAGACCCCACCTTGATGGGACTGCTGCATATCCATAGGTCAAGCTCCACTCAAATAACCTGCATGCGCGGCCTCAACCTGATCTGTGACATCAACAAGAATTGTTGGTGGGACAGATTTGTGCCCCAGAGACTCCCCTATCTATGGAATAGTCTCCCTCTCCACATCAAGTAGAGTACCTCTTTACCCCTTTTTAAGCTCAACCTGGATAACTGGATGGGAAACAGAAAATATACCCCTGGGATTACACCCGTGTCCTTGCTGGATAGGGGCATCAGGTGCTGATTTGTCGAAACATGGGGTAAACTCTTGGCTAAGCTTATAAGGGCCTCAGGGCCAATAGCCTAATAACCTCCTATACTCCTATGATTGTGTGTACAAGAGCATAATGCTGTTATATATCTGCTGTAGCACACATCCTCTGCTGGAAGGCTGCAGTGCAGAGGACTGGACTGTCCTTGTTTACCTGGGATACAAGTGCCAGAGACAGCTGCTGACCCTCACCCTTCCTAGTTGGCTTCTTTAGTGCCTGGGTCACTATTTCATTTTGGGTTGTCATTGTTGCAGACAGACCTTTACCCATCTGTGCCATGAAGCTGTTTGCAGGAAATGCTGTTAATAGTTTTGTGCATGACTATGGCTTTATTTTATGTACTTTCTTTGAATATATCTTTCAGTGAAGTGATTGTAGATATTTTTCCTTCAATGAGATAATCTTTGATGAAGTGCACTGTATTACACAGTTATTGACTTGCAGTTTGTCAATCAGCCCTCTTTCAGTGTATACGAAGGCAAACAAACAAACAAACAAACAAACAAACAAACAAACAAACAAACAAACAAACAAACAAACAAACATCCCAGAACAAGAAGTTGATGAAAGTAGCACAAGGATAAATTTAAGAAAGAGGTTAATTACAGGCTGATTCCTCTCTTGGGGAATGCTCTGTAAATTAGTCTGCAGGATAAGCTAGTGAGGTTGTTGAATGCATTGCTGCCATGGCTGATAATGTAACATTACACAACAGAGGTCTTGCCATTCCATTTCGTCATGACTGAGGTAGACAAAAGGCTTTTATACATTTCCTTATGTTTTTATTTCTTTAACAAGTAAGTATACCAGACCACTACAGCCCTTTTTCAGTTGTGGTCTGCTCACAGTGGGACTAAATGAAATCACATGGAATGCATCAACTTGTTCTATTAAGAAAAGTCTCAAATGGTGAAGTATATACAAGAACATGATGTTATTTTATTTCTAACAGATACTGTTGTGAGTTCACCATTGAGGACCTGCATTACCAGTCTTTTAAGCTCTAGTGCATTAGATAACTTCACAAGATATTTGCATTCAGCTTCATTACCAAACTGTTCCCTTAGCTGCAAGGTGAATGACTGCTGCTAGGTGGCTCACTTTCTACAGTGGACCGATATTCCAAATGAGAGCACCCTAAATGAGAAAGTTTTGGATGAACAAACCCAGGAATAATTCAGAATAACTAAGGAGGGAGATGTTTCCGGAGATTATATATAGTCATGCTGCTCTGGTTGAGTGAAAGGATGGCGTATAGGGATTTACAGTGATTTAAGAGTAAGCAGTTTTTAAATTAAAGTGCCCATGAGCAAAAAGGCTCTCTGGCACATGGATAGCTATACTGCTTTTAAAAGAGGACTGCAGCGGTGCTGCCTTCTCTGCCCACCAGTAATAAATATGCAGATTTTATATTGCTTGTTCTCTAATACAGGCAACATACTTTACAAGGGTAGTTATAATGGGAAAAGCATCCCAAGGGTCTTATTTCACCTGTTAGAAGGCTGCTAGTTCTGTGATAGAAAACCAGCAGTTTATTTTTAAATAACTTTCTGCATGCATGACACAACATGGATCAGCTCAACCCCCAGGCATTTATAGCCTTATACATTTTTGAGAATACTGATGTGAGGTCTTATGATGACAGTCTTATGTTTAAGCAAACTGAAGTGCTGCTGACTGCTAAAAAACATTGACTTGGTTTTATCTACTTTGATTCTGAAAACCCAGGTAAAGCTATGCTTGCCTTTTGTTTTTGCTAGATGACATAACATTTTCTTCATATCAGCTGAGGAACATCTACATAACTACCACAGACCCTTGTCTCTGAGAGCTTCACTCACCTAACCAGTGACAATTGAGGCAACTCTGGATAAATATGGCTAGGCTTCTAAGGGATCTAGAGTCATTAGCTTAGCAACCTCTTCTGAACCTTTGAACCTACATGCAGATGACCATTCCTTCAGTACATATGAGAGTATTAATGCTCCAGAGTTGGCTTCTACAAGAAACACTATTTTTGTTACTATTTCCCTCCCCATCATATGTTAACCATTGGCCTTCCTATCACCCAAATAGGCACGTGACTCCTCTTTGAATGAACTAAAGAGCTGTGGATCAAGGATAGAGCTTTGAGGTATTCTTGTGGAGATTGTTTGGGAGAGGAGACCTGCTTTGTCTAGTGGTGATAAAATGATTTCTTTCTCAGGTAGGTAAATAAGTAGTTTAGGGATGTGGGACTGTGGTCATGCAGTGAAAGCTCCACAAGAAATCTTTCATGACTGACTGAATCAAAAACCTTAGACAGATCCACAAAGTGGCAATTCATTTCCCTTTGTCCATAGCCCCAGAATTGCCATTCCAGTGATCACAGACCAGCGTGCAGGGTTTGTACATGGGAATTTATTTGAGCAATGACTTTCTTTTTGCTATTTTTACAACTGGATAAACTAGTGTAATTCGTTTACATATGCTAGGCTGACATTTAAGTCCTTGTGTTTGGCAAAAGATATAACAGTGACTCACTACAGTATTGCTGTTAATGTGCCAGATGCTAAGGATGTATTAATAATCTATTACAGAGCTACCAAAATAAGGATGTCATGTGAAATAAAGGATTCTGGATGAAATCCATCAACATCTTCTTCCTTAGATGTAGTCATTTATCTCAGGCATTCACTTATGCTCTTCAGTGAGGCATTGCACAATTGAAAAATCAGGAGAGAAGCCAAACATATCTTCACCTGTTACTTCACTGGTTCTAAGATAATCACCTCCAAAGGGCAACTGAGATGCAAATACACTAGCAAAGCATTCAGCTAACATTTGGAGTCAGTTACAAATTCTCCATCAGCTGCCATCGTGATGGGTTGAGAGTGCTTGGCCCTTCCATCACTGTTATTACTTTCATTCCTGAACCCTTTAAGATTTCCAGGCAGTGTCACCTTTCTTTGCTTTTCCTAGGTGGCTTCTGCTCTTTTAACCAACTGTGCATTATGGTAACTTGTATATCTTAAAGACTGCAGCAGCTCTGAGTTAATGCAAGGAATTGGTTTATCTTTGGATTTCCTGTTCCATAAGGGATAGAAAGTCTCATAAAGAATAAGGAAACTGTTTAAAAACTGCTGTTACAGTCAGACTGGCTTGTGACACAGGAGCTGTCAAGGCCTTCAAGAACTTTCTAGAGTTGTGCCTGCTTGCCCTGGGGAAGCACATTGTCTCTCCATCTATCTACACATCTATCTATTTAATATCTATTTGTCTATCTGTCTGTTTATTTATCTATCTTGCCACCTCAGGACTTTGCCCAGTCTCTCCACTATCAGTCCTCAAATGGCCTATTCATTCCATGAGGATATGAGAGCCAGGCACTCTCAGGTTAGTATGGTCTGTTCTTTCCTGCCTGAGAATGTGTCTGCTCCCCAGAGGGAGTTATGTGGTAGGAAGTTGGCCAGTTTATTGGTCCTGGGAGCAGGCTACCTTCTCCCCTGGGTGCAGCCCTCTCCCTCATCAGTGGCTCTTCCATGCTCCACTATTTCTGTCCCAGAGAGGAAGCACACCCCCACATATCCATTTCCATGTGGGTATCATTATGAGATGCACTTAGAAAGCTTGTGTTTGGGAAGCTCGAACTCCATTGGGTAACACCTAAATCTCCCATTACGTGTCATTCTTTTGGCATGCCAGAGTCAACTTCATCCCCCATGATGGATAACCAGTAGTGGCCACTCAGTCCCATACTGGTTAGCTACTACAGTCACTTGAGCTACTATTTGAATTCAGGTTGTCTGTGATATCCTCAGACATTCATACGCTATGCCATGGAGCTAGGCTGGATGTTGTGTGTATATAGATTTTGATAGTGCACCTTGCAGAATGTTGAGAGAGAAATGGAAAGTTATGAGGCAGGGTCCAAAACAGTGAAATGGATAGGAAACTAACTGATGAAATGCAAGTAGAAGGTGGCATTTAGGGGGAAATTATTAAGAAATACCTAAAAGCTTGTACTAGATATAGTTCGAGCTGAATATTGATTAATGCAGTGGTCAGAGATGGAGGAGCCAGTTTCTATTGGAACTTGTTGCACTTGCATGGTGGATGGGTGGACAAAGAACAGCTGGGACTAAATGTAAAAACATGCAATTTTCTGCAATTTGGTAGGGTGAATTCATAGAAAATGTAGATATTTGGAGGAGTGACCTTCAGCAGGATGGAAGCAGAAAATGATCGGAGGTCATAACCATCCTTAAGCTAATTCATGTTATACACTGTAAAGAGGTAGTAGAAAAGAACAAATGTATGCTGGGATGAACACCTCAAGGAGAGAGTTGCAAAGATGGTGAGCTAATCCTTCTGATGTACAGAGAGGAAGGGAACTTAGTTGGGCAGAAATTGCAGAGTCACCAAATGGTGAAGGGAGTGGAGAGAGTTGGTATAGATACCCAGAGAATAGGGGAAGCATGATGCAGCTGTACCATGATACCAGAGGGTATGTTGGAAGGATGAACTTGAAGATGGAGGCTAGAATTTACATGGGTTTGACCTGGAAAGTGGAAGGCTGAAAACAGATTTAAGGAAATTTACTTGATGAAGAAGGTGGTATGGCCTTAGTATACATTGTCTGAGGCAGGGTAAAGTTATACAGGATATAGTGTAGGCTTTCAGAAGAGTTCAAGCTTGCCTGAGATAGAGAAATGACAAGAGTGAACAGGGACAAGATAAAGTAGCTGTTTGTGGGAAAGCTGCAACACTCTGGCAGATGTGCTAGAGCATAGATCTTCTTCTCCTGGCATTTTCATATATTCAAATTACAAGAGTGGAACCATGAAAGCAGCAGTATTGCCTTGCAGACTGGCATTCACTTGGTAATTAGGGAGACAAGCCCAGGGATTAACAGAGACATACTGTTCTCACCTGCCCTCCTAATTCCTCTACACTTATCACAACTTTAATAGGCACCAGACTTCTCAAAAATGTCTCCTCCTTTTTTGTTTTTTTCCTCTGATATGCTCCAGCTCATACCAGTCATTTTTCTTATATAACAACTATCTATGATCACCTCCTATCACTGTGCCCTCATATCATGTGATCCAGCAAATTCCCACCAATATCCAAATATCTGTACAGAGACTTCACCATATTCTGATATCTCTCCATCACTCTTGAACCTGACATTTGTCTAATTTGCCTACCTATTAAAATCACATTACCTTCCCATTAAATCTAATATGTTCCTTCGTCCTCCAAAATATACAGCTATATACCCCAATATGCATTCTACGTACCTTATAGCAATACAACTGCTACTAAGTGGAGATACTCATCCTAATCCAGGCTCAGAGCCTATAACAACTTATATTTTAACATCTACTGATTCAAACCCTGTTAATACTGGCCACTCCTCCACTCACCTTACAACAGTCACTCTATTCTACTTCCACATCAGATGCCTATGCAGTAAACCAGATTCACTTCGTACCTGGATTCCCATCCACAGCCCTGGTATCCTTGTACTGATACTAACCAAAACATGACTGAAACCAAACATTTTCAATGAACAAATACTCCCACCAGGCTACAACATTCTTAAACTCAACCAACTCCAAAAGAGCAGGCGGCAAGTCAGTTATATTTTCAAACTATTTATAACATGTATAAGAAGACAACTCTCTCCTTCTTCAATGCTGAAATACTGGCTGCAGCCTTACAAATCAAAAGCCATCCATCACTTTGCATGATAGATCTTTGCATTCCCCCTAACTGCACAAAAATTCCAACCACAATGGAAGATAGATAGTTTCATGGGCTTCAGCTAATATATCCTATGAGCCTGTCATTATAGGGACAATTAATGTAAAATGGAGTTTCTCACACCATTTGTTCTGCACTTCATATAAGAACACCTCCTCCTCCTGTTGTCAGCTTTACAACTTCACCCAGCTAGTCAATGTCCCTACCAGGTTTAGCAAAACCAGTGATACAGAAGAAATTCTATCATATTTCTCAATCTCTTAGCACAAGAAATCTGGACAAAGTCTAAAATAATAGGGGGCGCAAAGGCCCCAAAACAGGGACAGATTTTAAATATTGCTTTTATAAACTTAAAAAGTGGATAGGATAACAGGATTTGTGTTAACATGCATTTTGTTAAGGATATGAAGTTTGAAACTCAAATGTGTCATTATTTAATGACTTCAATCCTCAGTGATTTGCCAGAAAAAAACACAAATTTTATGAGGAACAGACCAAAAACATGAGGCAAAAATCTGAACATTCAGTGAAAATTTAAAAAATTGAGCGGTATGCATCCTAGAGTGGATCTTAACCCCTAACCCTGAAAACATAATCTTATCTGGAATCCTGCTAGATTTTCTTATGTTGTCCACACAGTCATTAAATCCTCCAACCTACCTTATTCAAATTTGTTAGAACTTGATCTAAATGTTACCAAAATACCTTTATTAACACTGTCAGACTCTACAATTGTATCACATTAAGATATATTCCTTATGCTAATGCTATAAAGCACTTCAATGGCACCTTTCTAAACATTCTAGAATGACAAGTCCCACTCTAGAAGAACACGGTTAATCTAATCCTGCCCCTTCACAACCAAAAACCTAATGAGATGCAGAGATAAAGCATGGAGTGCGTGGTCAGACAACAAAATTCTTACTGTATCAAGTACTGTTCTTGTATCTTTTCGTAACACCATTCACAAACAAAGAAATGGCAATCACCTCGTGTTTCTCAGTCTTCCGTGACTTATCAAACTCTTTTCATACCGTCTCTCAGTCTAAATTGCTCTGCCCGCTTTTATTCCTTGATCTTTTCCCCTCAGCACTAGAATTGAATGTGTAAAATGATAACAATCCAAATCCATCTTGCTTCCAGTACCAGCTGGATCCCCCTAATGCTCACTACTTGGCCTCCTACTTTTCATTATATTCACCAACATCCTTTCACTTACCTCCACAAAATCAGCCCACATTCAGCTTTCTGACAAGTCAGTAATTTAATGCGCAGACAGCACAATCCCTTAGCTCCGGAATAATTTCCAGTTTTCCTTCTCCTCTACTGAAGCATGGCTCAACCAGCCTAACCTTCTATTGAACCCTAGAACACTAAGTTAATGCTGTTCCCCATGTCAAACTCTGACATAAAAAATAACTTTACCCTCTTTTTAGCAATGGTAACAACATTGAATCTTTTTCCCACACAAAGCTCCTAGATGGCATTGATGAAAATCTTAAAATTTGACCTCCATGTCCAACAGGAAGTCAAGAAAACAAACCAAAAAAACTCTACAGGGCAAAATCCTGCTTAACAGAGTGATCTTGCAAATGGACAGCAAATGCCTCCTTACTTCCAGCATTCTCATTCCTACCTCCCATTGTCAAAAACTGGCATTTAACCCCAGTTTGTAAAACTCAAGCAGCGCTACAATTAAATAGCTAAGTTTGTTATCAATGTAAACAATAGAACCCACCACTGCACTACCATAAAGCAACTCATTGTGCTTGACTACCCAAATGACCCCCAATTACTGCCAACTCAGAATAGCACATATAATTTTATACATCCCAGACAGCTGCCCATCCCTTAAGAAATTTCTTCACTGGTATATTCTAAAACTTTGCTCCTGTGATAAATTATTGACCTATATCACTCATCCCCACAATTCTCCCCGTGACTCCCTTTACTCTAGCTATGCTGCTAAAATCTGGATCTCCCTACCTACCTCCATCGGACAAATTAGCAAATCCAACCTCTTCCAGTCCTCACTGAAATCATATTTCAAAAATAACTGGGTGTGTCACTGTACCTCCCCCCTGGATAAACCTCCATTGACAGCCTCAACTTCTTCTAAATTTCATCTTCTCTGTATCATCACATAGGACCTTTCTGTTTAGGTATATCTACTATACCTTTAGTTACTCACCTCTATGTTCCTCTCATTGTACTAATACCCTTCACTTAAATTCCCTTAACCTCAACTAAAAACATCCTCTTTTACAAACCTCATCCCTAAAAAAATGTATTTACTTACAGAAGGTGATATGCTTTTCTGAATGTTCAGGATGTGAAATGCTCTGCTAGGATTTGTATTAAACATATATTGTTACTCACTGATTTATGTCTCCTACATGCGCTACTGTAATACAACCTAATATTGTGCATTATGTTCCTTACCTTATGAGCAAACAAAATACAATGTTTAACATTGTCTTTGTATCTTGTATATAAATGTGTTCAACTGTACTGTATATTTTGTGTGTATATTTGTTGCAATGTAAGCTGTATACTGATTGTTAAGTTTTTGGAGCTTTTTTCCCCAGGCCTCTGCTAAAAGGTAGTTTTCAACCATAGTTCTCAAATTCTTTTGCAGAATCATATTCTCATACAAGTCAACTGGGCCCAGTGACCATTTAAGCCTTGCCAATACCCACCTTTAGCCCTTACCTCCTTTTTCAAGGAGCTGGTGGTGGTGCTGCGGTAACGTTGTCGCCTCATAGTAAAACCCTGTCCGGTTTGATTCTCAGCTAGAGCGTCTTCTGCATGGAGACATGCGTGAATGGGCGTACCTTCATTGAAGGTTGTGCGTCAGGGCTGGCAACTCGGCACGCAAAATCTACTGCCAATCATTAGCGGACCGGAGTTCCGCTGTGGCGACTCCTAACTGGGAAAAGCCGAAAGACACACACACAATCAGGCTACTTGTATCAAATGTCAATAATTGAAGCAAAACTGATTTCATGAACTTTAATTATGCCCTGACTTAGGAATGGAGTCCATTCCCATCAAAATATATAAAAACCTAAACATTTGGAGAAATTAAACCAAGGGATATATTTGTGGGTATCTAACCTTTTTTAAAGAAGAAAGTGTGCCAGTTTGCTTAATTTAAAGTGGAAGTTTGCTCCAGAGAAGGGTTAAGAGTTACATGGCAAATATGTTTCTCCACTATGTTTTGTTTTTTTGATGAAGCAGGTTTAGACCCCTGATTCTAGTGTTAGTGGACACATTTGATATGTGGATATATAAGAGGTCTTGGGCTACAAAATCTCTAATAGCCCAAAAGGTAAGGTATAGACCACCTCTATGGAGTCTGTAGGATACTTTATAAAGGGACATTGTTTTCAGCCCCTTCTAGTAGATATTGTCTTTTAAGCCCATGACCTTTTAATGTTAGGAACCTCTGCAGTCTTTCCAACTGCTTAATATGTATGGTAAGATATATCTCAAAACAGCATTGTATTTAATAATAAGTATGATCAATATGGGCTATAGAGGGGTGAGAGTTGCCTTGCATCTACATATAATACCTTTTGCAATCAGTTGCTCCAGGTGAAAACATTCCCTAACCACTGTTGCAACATGATAGTCAAAGGCAATGGCATTATCTATCCATGTTTCAAGGTCTCTTACCATATTCTCATTTTGAAATGGGGTGTCGTACACTATAAGGTAGATGAAGGGGTTGTTTACCAGTTGTGATAATATTACGTTTAGCATTTATTTTTACTCCAATTTTTGTGCATCACTTGTTGACATGAGTGAGTGAGTTCCTGTTGGAGCTTCTGCTTATCAAAGGGGAACTTAAGGATAACATCAAGTTTACAGTTATCCAGAATCTTGGTTAATTAGAGGCCCCCATTTGTAATTTGGAAATCAGCAAAGTACATACTGAATAGTATGGGTCCCAGTACAGAGCTCTGAGACTTGTCAGTGGTCACCTTCACATTTACTGAGGACACACCTACCACCCTTACTACATGGATTCTATCCCAAAACTAATTTGCTATCCACCTTGTGACACTGCCAGCCCAGCTATCTGGAATTTTGTAAGTAATTATATGTAATATATGAATATTGTTATGATTTATATAGAACTGTAAGTTATGTACTGAGCTTCAATAATGTAACCACAGCATACCCTGCTGGAACACAAAAGATTAACTTACAAAACTTCAAGAAAATAAGTTGAAATTAAGTGCTTTACGATATGCTATAAAAGTTAGTTTTAATGCAGCAAGGAGACAGGATGTCTAGAGCCAGAAGTTTTTTTCTATTGTCTTGGAAAGAAGTAGTTACTAGGTTTAAAATATAAAAAGTGTTTTATTGCTTTATGACTTCCTAGCAGCTGCACAGTTCTGAGAGATATGTATTTTTAACACAGAGATGTTAAAAATTCTGTTAAGTTTCTGTTTAGCCTGGGAACTGAAGTCAGGTGAGGTGACAAAGAGTGATGTCACCCAAGCTAAGCCAGAAGTAAAATGTGATATTAATTTAATAACTCTCTCAGAGTGAGACTGTGCATTTTGTATTTTGTCTTGGACCTAGCAAGAACATCCACTCATCATCATCATCTGCACTTGCCTGTTTGTAAGTAAGATTTAGGGCATAGTATCTCTTTTAGATATAAATAGGAATCTATTAGTTTAGATGTTTTTTGTGTTTATTTGAGAACTGTCCTGCAATGTTGTTTTAAAATATTCCCTGTGATTTTGAACTCTGAAGTAACTGCGTTGATTGACTGAGTACTGTCTTGTTCTTTTATTATTTATTAATAAATATATTTAAACCTATCTTTCTGGCTGATATTTGTGAGAAATGTTTAAGCTTTTAGAGTACTTGCATAGGTATTTGGTGACACTGTACAGGTCACTCCTAAATAGCCTTGCAAGTCTTGGTCAGACTACCATTTGGATAATAGTAACATTACACAGTAGGATTGGACACCCTTTGTACGGGTGTTATACTAGCTGATAAGTAGGGGTTGGTGGCAATGGAAACTACCTTATAGTCTTGGCAGAAGGGGGCATAGCTAGCAAACCTGTGCCAGCCTTCCCCAGGTGTGTGTGAGTGTGTTTGTATATAAATTAAATCTCAAAGTGTGTGTGTGTGTGTGTGTGTGTGTGTGTGTGTGTGTGTGTGTGTGTGTGCGTCGGGTACTTGGGCAGGGACATGAGGCACTGGTTGGACAGAGAGGGTGCTGGAGGTCTTAGCTTGGCCCCTCAGCAGAGATTTAACCATATAGCTGTGCCAGTGGGGAGTCTTATTGGAGATTTGGAGAAAGAGGGAGAAACCAGCCCCAGACTGACTGTGATCTCTGTGTGCTCTTAAGGGAAATTGCACTTTAGTCTGTGTATAATTGTCATCCTCCCAGTGTGTTCGTCCCCTAGCTGTTGCCAGTGGTGAAGATTGAGGCTCCTTAATTACTGGGCCAGTGCAGGGGCGTCATATATTAATTAGTAGGCAGTGGTGGGATATCCACATCACATATTAATTGGTTGACAGTGGTAAGATAGCCACATCACATATTAATTGGCTTGTAGTGTTGTAGATACTGAATTTCTGGAGCCTGTGTACAGTGGTCACTGAAGGTGTTTATGCTGTCAATCAGCCATGCAGTGAACATTCAGAGTTCCACATCACAATTGTTTTATTTATTTATTTATTTTTTGTTAGCTTAGTTAGTCAGGGAGAGCAGACAAGCATGTCAGCAGAGGAGTATGGCAAGCTGACAAGGAGCCAGTTGGCTGAAATGTGCTAGGCTAAAGGACTAGTGCATGCCAACCTGACTTAAGCAGATACAATTGCAGCTTTAGTCACAGCTGAATTGCAGAATATCAACCAGGAGGACAATCAGACTCGCCTTGGAGATGTACAACTCTCAGAAAATGGACAGCTCAGCCGTTCCACAGAGAACTTAAAAATCTATCTGGAGTTAAAGAGACTTGAGCTGAAAGTTAAGCATTTGGAAATAGAAACAGCAGGGAGACAGAGACATCTGGAGGCTGAGGAAAATGAGAAACTGCGATGTCTGCAGGCTGATGAAAATGAGAAACTGTGATGCCTGGAAGCTGAGGAGAAGGAGTGGCAGAGGCAACATGAAAAGGAGATGCTGACTTTTCTCCAGAGTCATGGAGGTAATGGAGAAGGGAGTAACCAAACCTCAGAAGCAACAAAGGTCAGTAAATTTCTTCCACACTTTACAGAGAGGGATAATTTTGATAGTTTCATTCATATGTTTGAGAGGGGATGTAAATAGTATAATGTTGACCAAGGGCTCTGGGTATGCTTCCTTACCCCTTACTCCATGGTAAAGCTGTAACTGTGATTTCTAAAGTGGCTGATACTGATTGCTTAAATTATAATACAATCAAAACGTGTTTGTTAGAATGCTTTAAGTTAACACCTGAAGCTCATAGAAAAAAGTTTTGTGAGCATAGATGCAAGGCAGATGAAAGTGTGTGTGAATATATTGCTGAACTAAACACTTATTTTCATAGGTGGGTGAATGGATGCCAGGTCACCCTTTCTGATGGGCTGGCACAGCTTTTGGTAAGGGAACAAGCCCTTATCACTTTGGTTGGCTGATAGACAATGCAATACTGTAGATGAGTTGGGGAAGAAGGGAGACCTATACCTAGCAAGCAGGGCATCACTGCACAGGAAAGGGACACCCAGTGCTGCTCATAGGTCTAGGGGAACCCAAGGTGGGCAGCCCAGACTGCCCCAACAGAGTCTGCTGGTAGCAGGGGAAGCCACTAGTCCAGGTACACGTCCAGGACCAAGGGTTAAATGTTTTAATGCAATTAGTGGGGCCAAGTAGCATATAGATGGTTAAGGAGGCAAGGTGGGGAACACAAGGTGGGAGAGCCAGTAAGTGGGAATGTCAAAATACCAGGAGTAAGTTGTCTTGAGACAACAAGGGTACCAAACTACCACAAGAGGTTATATCCTATCTTAGTGAATGGGAAAGAGCCACTGCTAAGAGAGACACAGCCTCTGACCTAACCATTTTGAGGTCTTCAATGGTTAAAAAGGAGCACTACTTGCCTGGGCAGTCTACTCCAATCAGAGCTTTAGGAGGGACCCCATTCTAAATACCTTTGGCTAGGGTTCACCTTGACTGGGAGGGTGGAAAAGAAAGCAAGCAAGTAGGTCTGTTTGAGGATATCCCTGCAGATGTCCCGATAGGGAATGATTTTGATAATGCAGTACCCTGTGTGTGTGCAGTTACATACAGGCAGGCTTGGAGACAGGCATGTGGGTCTGCTAGCCTGGGGAAGACCCAGACAGACTGCATACTTGCAGCCAGGACTGGTGAGGTGGTTACTTCAGGGAGGGAGCTACACTTTAGCAGTGAGACTGAAGGTGAGCCACAGCTACTTGTGGGTACTGATGTCCCCTTGGATAAAGTGACTGCAAGGGCAGAGGTGAGTAGTAGTAGTATCCAGGCTGACAGTGAAGCATTGGTGTCAGAGGATACCAGACTTCCTGTGGAAGGGGAGCTGGGAAGGGTTACAAAGAGAGAGTTGAGACAGGCTCAGCTCTCAGACCCTACATTGCAAAGCCTGAGTGAGGTAGCTAGTGAGGCCCCGGATTTTCAGGGGAATGGGGAATCTGTATACTGGGAAAAAGTGTTACTGTATAGAGAGTGGAACCCTGAGGGAGGGCTAGTGGGTGAGAGAATACAGCAGTTGGTAGTGCCCAGAGCCTACCATCTGGCACATCTAGCCATAGCCCATGATATTCCCTTTGCAGGTCATATGGGCATAAAGTGTACGAAGAGACATATTATGCATAACTTTTATTTGCCTGGGATTTCCAGAGATGTAATAGGGTACTGCAGGACCTGTGAGCAGTACTAAAAGGTAGGCAAGGCAGGAGACAAGGTGAAAGCTTCTTTGATGCCTTTGCCTGTGATTGAGGAGCCATTTCAGAGGCTAGCTATGGATATTGTGGGGCCTCTGAGTACCCCAAGTTCCACAGGGAAAAAGTATATCCTAGTGGTAGTAGATTATTCTACTAGATTCCCTAAGGCAGTGGCTTTGTCCTCCACTGAGGCAGAAAAGGTGGCAAATGCTTTGTTAAAAATATTCAGCAGGGTAGGTTTTCCAAAAGAAATACTGACTGACAGAGGTGCCAATTTCATGTCAGACCTGCTGGTTTGTCTGTGGAAGCACTGGGGGTGAAGCACCTAAAGACCACTAACTACCACCTCTAGACTAATTGTATTGTTGAGAGGTTAAACTCTACACTCAAGACAATGCTATGGGCATTTGCAGACCAGTTTCAGAGGAAGTGGGACAAATATTTCCCCCATCTGTTGTTTGCCTACGGAGAGGTTCCCCAGGAATCCACAGTTTTTTCACCCTTTGAGTTGCTGTATGGGCATAGGGTGAAGGCACCTCTAGATTTGATTCGCGATGAGTGGGAGGATGAGTGTGAATCCCACAAAGAGTATGTTGTGGCATATGTCCTAAACCACAGGACAAGGTTCAGGGAACTCATGGTCTTGGCTCAAGTGAACTTGGCAGAAGCCCAACAGCAGAAAAAGGTCTGGTATGACAAGAATGCTCGAGTAGAGAGTATGCTGTAGGGCAGCAGGTAATAGTTCTCATTCCTGTCAGACACAAGCTGCAAGCAGTGTAGGAAGGACCCTACAAGGTGGTAAGGAAGGTCAGTGATGTTAACTACATGGTAGAACTACTAGGCAGGAGGCAGGGACAGAAATTGTACCATGTTAACATGATGAAGCCTTACCATGATAAGGACGCCCTGGTGCTGAGTATTTGGAGTGGATAGCAGGAGGAGTGTGAGGAGGATCTGGTGACTGATCTCCTCAGTGAGGCTCAAAGTGACACCTCAGTGGAAGGGGTAGCAGTGTCTCAGCAGCTATCCCCTATGCAGTTTCGAGAAATCCGAGCAGTGTTACAGGAGTTTGGGGGCATGTTCACTGGGAAACCAGAGTGCACTTACCTGGTGCAGCACCATATGGCTACAGGACCCCAAAGGCCTATTAAGCAAGCCCCATATAGGGTGCCTGAGAAGGTTAAACAGACTCTGAGGGAGGAGATATAGGAAATGTTGGAACTAGGGGTAACGCAGGAGTCCAGTAGTCCCTGGGCCTCCCCGGTGGTGCTGGTACTGAAGAAGGATGGCAGCACCAGGTTCTGTGGGGACTACATTTCTGCATAGTCAGAAGCTTACCCCAGGCCTAGGACAGATGAAGCCCTAGATCAGCTGGGTGGGGCTAAGTATCTTACTACTACTACTACTACTGATCTTACCAAGGGCTACTGGAAGGTGCCCTTGACTCCCAGTGCTAGAGAGAGGTCAGCCTTTGTGACTCCTTTTGGCTTGTATGAGTTCACGAAGATACCCTTTGGGATGAAAAATGCCCCATTGACTTTTCAGAGGCTGGTAGATCATATCCTAGCAGGAGGAGGAGATTTTGCTCTTGCTTACCTAGATGATATCGCCATCTACAGCCATTCCTGGCAAGAGAACCTTTAGCATGTCAGGGAGGTGCTGGGCATACTACACAGAACAGGGTTGACTATTAAGCCCAGCAAATGTCAGGAGAGTATGGCAGAGGTCTCCTACTTGAGACATAGATTGGGGAGTGGTAAGATCAGGTCAGAACCTGCTAAAGTGGAAGCCATTCAGGCATGGCCTGCCCCTGTTACCAAAAAGCAGGTGAGGGCATTTGTAGGGACAGTGGGGTACTACAAAACGTTTGTCCCCAATTATAGTACCATAGCTGCTCTCCTCACAGATCTGACAAAGATAAACAGGCCAGATAAGATAGTGTTGACCCCTGCATGTGAGCAAGTCATTCCAGAAGCTTAAATGAGCTTTGGGAGGACCCCCTGTGTTAGCCAGTTCAGACTACAGCAAACAGGTTGTTGTGCAGGTGGATGCTTCAAACCCTGGGAAGGGGGCTTTACTTAGCCAGGTTTCCTCAGAGGGAGAAGAGCACCCAGTGGTATATCTCAGTCTTAGACTCCAACCCAGGGAGGAATGCTATGCAGCTGTAGAAAAGGAATGCCTATCCATAGTGTTGGCACTGCAGAAACACCAGCCTTATCTGTATGGAAGGAAATTCACTGTAGTTACAGACCACAATCCCTTAACATGGCTACATCAAGCCAGCCAGCAAAATGCCAAGTTACTAAGGTGGAGCCTAGGGTTGCAAGCATATGATATAACAGTGTAACACCACAGCGGGGTTAGCAATGCCAATGCAGATGGGCTCTCAAGACAGGAAATGGGGTAAGGTATTCCCAGATAGGCTCAACCCTGTCAAGCAACGTTTCTCAAGGGTCACTTTAAAAACTAGCTTCAGTTTTTTTTTTTGGGGGGGGGTTGTGACACTGCCAGCCCAGCTATCTGGAATTTTGTAAATAATTCTATGTCATTTGTGAATATTGATATGATTTATACAGAAATGTGTGTTATGTACTGAGATTCAAGAATGTAACCATAGCATACCCTGCTGGAACATAGAAGATTAACTTACAAAACTTAAAATTGAAATTAAGTGCTTTACGATGTGCTATAAAAGTTAGTTTCAATGCAGGAAGGAGATGGGATGTCTAGAGGTAGATGTTTTTTCTATTGTCTTGGACAGAAGTAGTTACTAGGTTTAAAATGAAAAAAAAGTGTTTTATTGCATTATGACTTCCTAGCAGCTGCACAGTTCTAAGAGATATGTATTTTAACACAGAGATGTTAAAATTCTGTTAAGTTTCTGTTTAGCCTGGGAACTGAAGTCAGGTTACAAAAAGTGATGTCATCTAGGCTAACCCAGCAGTAAAATGTGATGTTAACTTAAGACCTCTCTCAGAGAGAGACTGTGAATTTTGTATTTTGTCTTGGACCTAGCAAGAACATTCACTTATCATCATCATCATCATCTCTACTTGTCTGTCTGTAAGTAAGATTTAGGGCATAGTATCTCTTTTAGATATAGATAGGAAATAGTAAAGATTAGTTTAGATGTTTTCTGTATTTATTTGAGATAATCCTGCAATGTTGTTTTATAATATTTCCTGTGATTTTGAACTCTGAAATAACAATGTTAATTGACTGAGTATTGTCTTGTTCTTTTATTATTTATTATTAAATATATTTAAACCTATCTTTGTGGCTGATATTTGAGAGACATATTTAAGCTCTTAGAGTACTTTCATATGTATTTGGTGACACTGTACAGGCAATTCTTAAATAGTCTTGCAAGTCATGGTCAGACTGCCATTTGGATAATAGTAACATTACACAGTAGAACTGGGCACCCTTTGTAAGGCCCTTATAGTAGCTGATAACCAGGGGTTGGTGGCAGTGGAAACTACCTTACAATCTGGGCAGAAGGGGGCATAGCTAGCAAACCTGTGCCAGCCTTCCCCAGGTGTGTGCATGTTTGTCTGTAAATCAAATCTCAAAGTGTGTGTTTCAGCTACTTGGGCAGGGACATGAAGCACTGGTTGGACAGAGAAGGTGCTGGAGGTCTTGGCTTGGCCCATCAGCTGAGATCTTAACCCTATAGTTGTGCAGGTGGGGAGTCTTACTGGGGATCTGGAGAAAGAGGGAGAAACCAGCCCCAGACTGACTATGATCTCTGTGTGCTCCTAAGGGAAATTGCACTTTACTGCATGTGTACTTGTCAATTTGGAGCTCATTCAGCTTGTTTATTATGTTAGCATGTGTTATGGTGTTAAAGGCCTTAGCCAGGTCATAGCATGTTGTATGGACAGCTTGTATAATGTTCACAGCTTGTATTACTGTGTACCTCCCACAGACGTTGACCAGATTCATTAGGCAGGCTAATCTAAAGCTGAATAGCTGTAGGAAAGTGTCCACTAGGGCATGTTTCATGCTGTTTATTGTTTATCAGGCAAACAGACATATTATTCGGTACTTTTAGCAAGTGTTATTTGGTTATGATGGAGGGTTGATATTCTGTTGGATATGTGGGCTTTGTGTAACTGTTTTTGAGGTGAAATTTGCACTTAATTTGTTTGCTGGAATGTTGGCTATCTTTACTGGATATGAGTAGACACTGCCAGTTTGGATAAATTCTGAGCAATGTTGATTTATAATTGTTTTTATCTTCTGATTATAATCTAAGTCTATGGGAGTGCCTTTGTAGACCTGATGGCATTTTTTAGTTCTTTCAGTAACTTTTAATGTTAACTTTGATTTGTGTGTGTTTGTTTTGCACTATAGTTTAATGAGCTTTTTATTGATTTTTTATTTATGCATGTAAACCACTAGACTATTTCACTTTTAAACTTACCATTTTGATCTGGATCTGGTAGGGACTGCCAGATCAATGCATTAATCCTGGTGCTCATAGAGTTTGTTTGCATAACTACTTTCCCTGTCTTTTTCTTGGGTAATACAGTTAAACCTGAATTTTGAGACGTCATCATAGAATTGTAGAAGGTTTGTGTAGTTGTGATGTTTACATGACTCTTTGAGATTTTGAATGAAAAGTTTACCATTCTGTGATCAGATTTAACTGGAGATTAGAGTACTGGGGATAGTTGATATCAATCATATGCTGGTAAAGACCAGGTCAAAAATATTTTTTCCTGAGGAATGTTCTGTGACAATCTGTTTTTGTTATGAAATCAAGGAGATTTGTGGGAAATTACCAACAGCTGAGGTATAGGTATCCCAGTTAATTGCTGGGTAGATAACCTCCTAGAATAATGTCATTCCTGTTAATCTGAAGTTCATACAGAGTATTTAGGAACCTAATATGGTTTTCTGGGAGCATACAGGATGTCCTGTAACATTCTATGATCTGACAGTTTGTCCTGTCTAGTAGTATTTAGATTTCAATCACTTCAGTTTAAGAGTGTCTAGGGATCTGCTTATGAGTGATGTGATTTTTAACAAATTTAGATACTCCACCTCAGTTAGCATTGGGTCAAAAGACATGGAAGGTACAAAACCCTGGTATGGAGGGAGTGCTCTCTGTACTTTTAAACCAAATTTCTATAATAGCACACACATGTATGCTCTCCAAATCCAGCAGAGCCCCAAGAACAGGCAATGTATTATTCAGATTCCTGGCAGTGAGCAGAGCCACCTTGATGTGGTCTGGGTTTGATTTCTTTCTTTTGTTAGATTGGGAGAGCCATTAGCTGAACTCTGTCTAAAATAGGCACTACAGGACAGCATAGCTTTAGCCAGCATGCAGAAGCCCTGGAAAGAGAGTTGCAAGATAACCCTGTCAAAACAAGAGTGACTGTCTAGAATCTTCTCCGACGTGCTCGTATACTGGATCACTATAGAATGACACCAAATATGCAGACAATTGTTGAAGTTGGTCATATTTTCCTTTGTGCTTTGGCATTATCCAAGGAGTTGGAAGGATTCTGCTCAAAACCAGGACTTACCAGTATTTGGAGTTCATAAATTCAAATGCCATGGAACAGCTAGTCACTGTTCCCTGTTCCCAGGAGAAAAGAAAGGAAAATCTCATTACAACAAACATGGGACAAAATGGGATGCTCCAGTATATCCACTACCTTTTATCGTGATCTGAAACTAATCATAATACTAATCTAACTAGAAATCAAATCCCCATCCAAAAGACTATAAAGAGAAAAAGACCAGAAAAACTTAACACACTAAAGACACACTGGTAGTCTGGTGTCTGGTGAGCTAAAGGCCCCTGAAGAGGAGGAAACCACAACCCAACTAGGAAGCCCTCTATGAACACCTCCAGGAACACCTCAGGACTGCATGGATCAGGCAATCCCAAATAAAACCAAGACTCTCTTTCCACAAAGCAGTGTCCAGTCTGGTGGACCCCCACCATTAACAAACTTTTACAATAGAGGGCTATTGTACATACAAATAAAAAAAAAAAAAAAAAAAGTCCTTGATCATTATTAAAAAAAAAAGAGAAGCACTCATAAAACAACTAAAGGCCATTTTGAGAGAAAAAGACAGGTTCAGTGCAAACACCCCCTCTCCCCCTAAAGGAGAACTCAGAGGTGAAAGCTGCTCTCTAGAAGCTAAAAAATAAAAATGCAAAATCAAGCATCTCTAAAGGGTGCACAACAAAGGAGCTAAATGAGGAATTATGTGACCTGATAAAAGCAGCTGTTTAATCTCAGCCTTACCACAGGATCGCTGCTCCAAGGAGTGGCGTGACGGCAGCTGTTGTCCCACCTCCCCACAGGTTGCCCTCTCGGTGCCTCGTACCCCCTCACGGACCCTAAGCTTTACAAGTCTAGTCTGCAAAGCTATGGAGAAAAGTAATGGATGGAAAAGCAGATAAAGGAAGGCAACATAGAAAAGCAGGGACTTAACTTTGTTTTGTCAAACCAAAGGAATGCCAATCAAGTTTTTTGGTTGGTTGACTTCTTGACTTCTTCACATTGATGAGGGAAAGGCAGTCCATACAGCCTACCTTTTGACCCACCTTTGGCAGACACAAGCCCACAACACAATACCCTAGAAAAACTGGCTTAAAAATGTAAAAAAAAACCATGTGCAAGATGGGTTGCAAACTGAAAAAGACAGAACCCTAGAACACAGGGGGTGAGTTGCTGGCACTGTGTCAGACTCAAGCCCACAAAGTGGTGGGTGTCCCACAGGCAGGGTGTCCTCCCCTATTGTTTGGCTACATCTCAGAAGGTACAGGGCCAACATGGGGAGGGGGAGGAGTTTTTGGTTTTACAGACGCGACTGCAAACTGCCTATGGTGGAAAAGTGGACGACACGGATATTATGCAAGGCTTCAGAGACACGAAACAGATAGCTGCCGCAGCAGCCATGGCCAGCGCCACGCCAAAAAGTGTATAGTCATCTTCCGGGAAAAACAGTAACCCCCAAGCTACTTGACACTCACATTGCCTCTATTCAAGTCGCACCGTCTGCAAGAGGTGACATGTGCCTGTGACATACAAGGCCATGTCCAACCGGAATTAATGGTGAACCTATTTGTGAAATGCACAAACAGCTCTGTCATGTAGGGCTTTATGTGCTAGGTTGTTCACACCCACCCATACTACTACCATGTTATAGTCATATTTGTTTGGCTTATGAGTCTTTAGGGCCCTTGATATATCAACTTACTTTTATACTTGTTTTGTCCTGCCTCATGAGAGCTGAATCTGTGTGTCTGATGGAGCCTCCATTCACTAGTACACTTTTGTTAGAAGGGTATCTAGGTACAGTAGTTCTGGGATGGTTAATTACCCAGTGACTGTTTAGTGTGCTAATTCAAACAGATATTGTAGTGTTTGATTCAAGCTGAACCCAAAATTTAGTAGGTCTTCGTTACTCAAGAAATTTGAACAAAGCCAAAATAATGAGGGGGGGGGGGGTTAAGGCCCAAAATCAGGGACAATTTTTAAATATTACTCTAATTCAATTGAAAATTTAACAGAACAACAGGTTTTGCCTCAACGGGCAGTTTCTGTACATTAAATATTAAGCTGTAATGTGTGGCATTATTGATTGACTATAATCCTCGGTGAATTACTAGAAAATCATCATACATTTTAAAAGGGAGAATGTAAAAATTTGGGGCAAAATCAGGGACGTTCTGCAAAATTCTGGACAGCATTTTGGTATTCAGTATTTTGGGTATATTTGTAGCTCTCAACCTCTTAGAACAAGAAATCTGGACAAAGGCATAAATAATGTGGGGACAAAGGCCCAAAAATAGGGACAATTTTTAAATATTGTTCTTACAAACTTAGAAAGTTAATAGAATAACAGGTTTTACATCAGCCTAACTTTTCTTTTTTTTTTTTTTTGTAAATATTTTTATTCATTTCCAAAACCAAGAAAACATGAATGCAGGTTATTTATGACCGTGAAGTATTTACAAATTATTTAAAAAGGTTGGCTAAAACCTCTAAACAGATATCAAACATTAAAACCAAAATAAAGTATTTACAAGGGTGTCTATTGTTGGCATATAATTGACTTTCTATATAATTGTTTCCTGATTATAATCTGCTACACTCATTACTCTCCAGTATTTCAGTTACTTTTTGCTATGCTATATATAATGATGTAATTCTTTCAGTTCTTCCTTTAATAGTGTTCATTTCCAATTGTGATACTCCTGACACCATATTCATGAATTGCTTAAAAGTTGGAGAAGCTTTGGATTTCCAGTTTGATGTAATGTTCTTCCTTGCAATGGCTAGGAGAGTCCACAGCCTAACTTTTCTGAAGGGTATGAAGTCTGAATCTCAAATGTCTTACATTATTTTCTGACTTCAGTCCTCAAAGATTTGACAATGATTTGCCAGAAAACCACAATCTTATGAGTAACAGGCCAAAAATATGAGACAAAAATCTGGACATTCTGTAAAAATCTCTACAGTTGAGAGGTATGTTAATGTTTCCAACCCAGTAGGATTTTCCTGGCAAATAAATAAATAAAAACATAACAACATCTGGCAGTTAGCACAGAGGATTAAGATTATAGGTTGTTACCAGTATTCATCTTGTTGTCCAGGGCTTCATTCCCTTGGCCTCTGTTTGCCTACTGTATGACTCAGAGAAATTCACTTAAGCAAATAATCCTACTGAGTTGGGGCTAAAATAAGGTCCCGTGGATCTGTCCACTATCAACATGAACAAATAGCAAACAACAAGTCTGTTATTAAGGAGCTAAGCCAGACCCACTTTCCATGGCATGGGATATTTTAAATAGAAAGTATAAAAAACATAGAAACACAAATCCCAAACGTGTACCACCAGCCACCTGAATGAAGTCCTGGTGAAATTTATGGACATTTTTTATAGTGTTATTTAATAAATGTGGCTGGTGGTACGTGTTTGGGGTTTGTGTTTTTATGGTTTTTAAGTTTCTGGTTGACACTTCCCTTTGGCTTTCTGTTGACATTTAGTTCATGATTTATTAGAAATAGAAAGTATACTGGAGAAAGAGAATGAAACTGCCAAATGATTTGACATATGCGTTTGTCATGGTTTATCAGATCAAACAGTGAAGAGCCAGAACTTCAGGAAAAAACAATTGACAGATGTGCTTTTGTATTATATGCCTTACTTTGCCTTCTGCACTCGTAGGATTTGGAAGTCTGTGTTCAAACAGGAAAAGACAGGAAATATAAGCTTGGCAGAGATTCATATATGGGCTGCAACATAAATTCTGTAGCAAATGCTAGAAGATGGTCTTTGATATCCGTACTGTAGCAGATAATGTCTTTTGTTTTTCAGATACATGTAGAATAGCTAATACTCTTACTGCAAAAGATAAAAACAGTTATAATACACAGAACAGCTAAAAAACAAAATACTTTGTCCCAGGCTGAGAAGGTTGCAGCTTTATCGCATAAGGTTTAGATTTTTATGTAAGTTTAAGTTTAGCAGTTTCTCTTACCCTGATAGCCTCTAGTCCAAACAGAGGCAGCAGCAAAATCTCTTCCAAGTTAATCATATTTATACAGTTTGTAGATGAGTTCTGTTTAATAGGTATTATTTAAAATCTAATTTTGGTGAATTCTGTATCCAAGAATTATTGCCTGCAAATAAATAAATCTGGGACATAATCTTAAAATACTGGGGGGTGTCAATATAAAAACACGGGGGAAGTTGTGTCTCAAAACAGCATTCCCATTTACTAGCTTCAACTCTGAAAGTTTTATCTTTGAGAATGTGTAAAATTTTGAAACAATTGCAGTTTTATGGTGTAGAGGGATAAAGTCCTGACAAAAGCCAAGATGATCTAGGATGGTCTAGTAACTCAGACTCTGGAGTAACTCATCGAGGGTAGGGGACTGAGTAGCCAATACTGGGACAGCCATATTGTAGGTGGGTAGAAGTCCTTCCCTCTGCACTGCTGGCATTCAGTGGAGGTAAATGCAGCAGCAAGAAGCAGTATGGGCTGAGATTTGCATGCTCGGGGCAGCACCTCTACATCCTTAGCCAGGTTAGACATGTGTGAAAGTGCATGTGTAACTGGGCTCATATGCACGTCAGCCTGTCATAAGGGTAAAACTAGAACAAGAGCAATCAACAAGCCTTCTAGCTGTCCATATAATGGCTTTTTGTGATAAGCTATTGTTATTCTGTACAAATGTGGGTATGCCATAGTGACATTGAGATAGATTTATTGGTTTACAACTTGTCATGAAGAGAAAAATATATTCAAAAACTTAAGATAATAGAAAGGGAAATGATGAATTAGTGCATATCTGGTGTTGATTCATAACACTGTCTCCTACAAAATAGGTATGGTGTCAAACCTAAAACTGGTTGATGTGAAAAAAGAATAATTGCTGACTTGGAATTTTAGGTTGACAGTTTGCTGAAGCCAAATTAGACTCAGTAGGTTTCCCTGCTGTTCACAGCCTGCACTTCAGAGTTGGACAATGTGAGTTCAGAGGACTGGAATCATGTGCTGTATTTTGGGCACTCACAGTTTCTAGCTTGAGAAGACACACAGTTCTTGTCATCTTGTGATTTTACTCTTGACTAGTTACCATCTGGGCTGTGAAGAGTACCACTACTGAGAATACACCATTACTCATGTCAACTCTTATGGTTGTTGTTGTTGTTTTGTTGTGTCTTTCGGCTTTTCCCGGTTAGGGGTCGCCACAGCGGAACTCCGGTCCACTAATGATTGACAGTAGATTTTTACGTGCCGAGTTGCCGGCCCTGACGCACAACCTTCAACGAAGGTACGCCCATTCACGCATGTCTCCACACAGCAGACGCTCTAGCTGAGAATTGAACAGGACGTCTTACTGTGAGGCGACAACGCTACCGTAGCACCACCACCGCAGTCATTGGTGTTATTCTAACATGTATGATAATGACACACTCTGCAGTCTGGAAGTATAATGGCAGTCAACGCTCCCTGACAGGGCTCACTGTTACAGCTCGCTATGTATAGGACATTTCTAAATACAGAGAACTGGAATCAGCAGATATGACATTGCAGTAGACTCCCTTCCCCATAAGCTGTGCCTGCCATCTAGCTGTGTGCATAGCTGATCTGATAGGGAGCCTGATATAGTGTAAGGTTAGACTCACCTCAGTTTGCATCTTTGTGGGATCTCTGGGAAAATGTCCTAACTGTATATTGTGCATGCATCCGCAGCCATCTAATATATCTTCTGATGTAAGATGTAAGAAAAGTATATTGCCAGTTGTTACAGTAGCCTTTAAATCCTGGAAGGAGAAATATTTGGGATTGGGGTAGGATAGCAGTTTTTTTGCAGCAGAACAAGTTTCAGAATACTGCTATACATAGCTGTCAACTATCCAGACTTTTGCAGACTGTCCAGATTTTTGCCTCTTATTTTTGGTCTTTTCCTCATAAAATTTGTGTTTTTCTAGCAAATCATTGAGCTTAGTAATACAAAACACTGACAGGCATTTGAGTTTCAGACTTCATATAGTTCAGAAAAATATATAACAGTTAATGTCATTATAGCAACTTTCTAAGTATATAGGACCAATATTTAAAATGTGTCCCTATTTTTGGGCCTTTGTCCCCCCATTATTTTTGGCTTTGAGCAGATTTCTTGCACTGAGACGTATGCTGCCATATGACTGCTCTAAGCTTCTGTTTACTCATGTAAAAGGTATGTTGTCATATGACTGTTCTAAGCCTCTGTTTACTCATGTGAGAGGTATGCTGCCATATGACTGTTCTATGCTTCTGTTTACTCATGTGAGAGGTATGCTGCCATATCACTGTTCTAAGCTTCTGTTTACTCATGTGAGAGGTATGCTGCTATTTGACTGTTCTAAGCCTCTGTTTACTCATGTGAGAGGTATGCTGCTATTTGACTGTTCTAAGCTTCTGTTTGCTCATGTGAGAGGTATGCTGCTATTTGACTGTTCTAAGCTTCTGTTTGCTCATGTGAGAGGTATGCTGCCATATCACTGTTCTAAGCTTCTGTTTAGGTATACTGCCATATGACTGTTCTAAGCCTCTGTTTACTCATGTGAGAGGTATACTGCCATATGACTGTTCTAAGCCTCTGTTTACTCAGGTGAAGCTATATTCTAAGCAAGCAATAATTTTCAATTGAGTGTGTATTATTGTGGAAATAACTCAAGCACAGTGGTGTTCTGAGGCCTGATGGTGCAGGTGGAGAGCCTCTACAACCCTGGAAGGGCTTAATTCCACAATAACACAAATCCTGGAGGGCATTATTGCACTTAGAGAGTGGGCTATCAGCAATATTATTTTGTACTTGTTTTTTATATGATATACATATTTTTATATATTTCTGATGTAACAGTTTCTCTGTCCAATAAATCAAACCTTCTTTACTCTCTCTCTATATATATATATATATATATATATATATATATATATATATATATATATATTTGCTGGAGGAATTATGTTACATCAGAAATATAAGATATGTAAGTTTTTAATGTCTAGATACCCACACACTCAAAAAGCCAGATTCATTAATGTCTACACTGTGTGCACTAAGTGTACATGTTCTGTATTCAAGAACGTCCCTACCACATTTTTAACATACATTCTTTACATACTGTCTATTCAGTCAGACAGACTACACTAAGTGTACACATTGCCTACACTTTATGGTAAATTTTATGAATCCTCCTTGATTTTTAACACTACAAGAAAATCAGTGGGAAAACTAAAATTAGGAGGAAGAAGGTGGGAGTTATGCTTGTGTTGTCTATTCACTCAGAGAACAGTGTACACTTAGTGTAGGCATTCATGAATCTGGCCCAAAGTCTTTTTTTTTTCACTTAGATATATTTTAATTGTGTGCTCGCTAAACAGTTAAGCACTGTTTAGTGAGCGTTAAAAAAGCAGCCGTTTTGATTTTGTCTGAGTTTCATAGCAGCCTAAAATGCTGATGTGAAGTGGCAGACATGTTTTTCAGTGGGCATTGCCTGTAGAATAACATCCTGCTGGAGAATGTTTGCTCTCAATTAGAGTGGCGATGTACGGGTCGCTCATTTTCTAAGCTCAAGAAATTCACTCTCACGAATAGAGAGTGGTTGTGAGAGCTACAACAGTCTTAATGGTAGAACTATAATATTTTATTTGTGTATGTGTGTGTGTGTGGGGGAGTGGAGGGGCACTAGTCAACACCACAACCTATAATGCAAACATGGATATAATTGCTGGGGGTGGTGGTGGTACTGAGTACTAGGAATCCATTGGTGCTTAAATTGGTGGTCAGCGGTCAAGTGATAACAGTGGGTATTAAAGTTACTCTATTGTGTATGTGATTCACCATTTCTGATTACAAAGACCACTTGCTGTAATTAGTTAAATGATTATCTGCTTTTTTATTTTTTTGGAGGGGCACCATCTGCCTATTTTTTAAACTGTGGAATCCTATAGATATCTGGTCTGATGTATCCCCAGTGTTTTGTAGTGAATGCTCTACCCTATCCCAGCTGTCACTTACTGAGAGAGTGTCAACATCAATTAAACTTTCTGCTTTTGTGGGACATGTCAGCTGATAAAATGCAACTCTTCCTATTCCACACTCATCTGACCTTGCAGGAGAAATTCCTCTAGTTGAATCTGGATGTATCTGGCTCCATCTCTCTACACCGAGTCAGTCACCTTCCGTGCATTTTAATGAAGGGGTTTCATTGATGTTGGCCCTCTGCTCTTTAATATTTTAACAAACCAACTGCATACTTCCTGTACAGCATCCTCCCTGACACAATATGTAACAACTCTGTCCTTAATATCTTTTTTGACAGTTTCTCTAACCTCATCTCTATTACTCAACATAGCTTCCTATCTGTAGAAAAATGGCTAACCGACAGCCAACTAATTCTAAATCCCAAAAAACAAAGCTACTGCTCTTTTTTCCAAAAACCCTCTCTAACCTCAAAACTACCTTCACCATTTCTTCTCTTGACAATACTATCATACAACTAAACTTCTTGGTGTTACTATCGATGACCAATTAAAATTTGATATCCATATTCAGCACAGTATCAAAAAGACCAATCAAAAACTCAGCCTACTCTACAGACATAAAAAATACTTATCCCCTGACTTTAGGCAGAAACTAGCTCAGGCCTTCCTCCTTCCATGTCTACGTTATGCCTCCCCCATCTTTTCGCATCTACAATCTATACATTTGGCTAAACTCTGTCAATAATACTATAGAGTTTCATGATTTGCTAGTAACCAACCCTACCAATCTCCATTGCCATGCACTAAAACAACTCTAGTGGTTAACTTCTCCCAGCACCTCCTTCACTTCCAGCTGCAAATAACTCATACTCTACTGTTAAAACCTCTTTCCTGTCCTGCTCTATCCTCACTAATATCACATTATACCCCTCCCAGAACTCTCTGCAGCTCTAATGAGCTCCTTCCGGACACCTATAAACCAAACAAAAAACATTTGTAAACTTCTTTACAAATGTAGTGTTTCCAATACATGGAACAAACTTCCCCTTAACATCTGAATCATTTCTAACATAAATCTCTTTAAATCCAAACTTAAAACTTTTCTCCTAAATGCCAACACCTGTCACTGCAATGATCCAACTTAAATCCCACTTTACCACCTTACTACATCTCACACTTTTAACACCCACCTATTCCAAGTGTCCTGTGTCATTTACAACTCTTTCTCTTTTTGTTGATTAAAAAAAATTCTACCTTTTGTACTGCATGTTATGGACATTATTGTAATGTTTATGTAAACTTCATTCTCAGGCCTTTTGTAAATTTCTAATATTCTCATGTAAATCACATTATTGTCTTATTTTTCTTTCAGCTGTTAACATTAGAGGTCACCACAGCAGATCATCTGTTTCCATTTCTTCCTGTCCTCGGCATCTTGCTCTGTCACACCAACCACCTGCATGTCCTCTCTCACCACATCCATAAATCTAACCTTAGGCCTTCCTCTTTTCCTCTTACCTGGCAGCTTCATCATTAGCATCCTTTTCCCAATATACCCAGCATCCCTCCTCAGCACATGTCCAAACCAATGCAATCTCGTCTCTCTGGCTTTGTCTCCAAACTGTCCAACCTGGGCTGACTCTTTAATATACTTATTCCTAATCCTGTCTACCCTTGTCACACCCAATGCAAATCTTAACATCTTTAACTCTGACACATCCAGCTGTGACTCCTGCCTTTTTGTCAATGCCACTGTCTCCAACCCATATAACATAGCTGGTCTCACTACCCTCTCGTAGACCTTCCCTTTCACTCTTACTGTTACTCTTCTGTCACAAATCACTCCTGACACTCTTCTCCACACACTCCATCCTGCCTGTACTCTCTTCTTCACCTCTCTTCTTCACCTCTCTTCCACACTCGCCATTACTCTGAACTACTGATTCCAAGTATTTAAACTCTCATCCACCTTCGACACCTCTACTCCCTGCATCCTCACCATTCCTCTATCCACCCTCTCATTCACACACATATATTCTGTCTTAGTCCTGTTGACCTTCATTCCTCTCCTCTCTAGAGCATATCTCCATCTCTCCAGGGTCTCCTCAACCTGTTTTGTCTGGAGCTTTTCTCCTTGGGTCTCCACCAAAAACAGACCACTGGCTCAGTTGGACTAACCTGGTTAACAAATGACAAACAAATAAATAAATAAATAAATTATAGGTTACACTTGTTTCACTAGGGTATGTGTTTAGTGCTTAGACATTCTGAGAAAAGATACAATGATATATATTCTTGCACCGTGCATCTAGTGCTGCATAAAATTAGTGCTATGATTCTCTTATGCATCTTTTGTGCTGAGATTCCAGTTTGCAAGGATTAGCATGTCTCAAGTGTGCCTTTTGATGCAATATTTTTATTTAGAGCTGACCACTTCGGCTGTGGACTGGGCTGCACTGACAGTGTGAACTCTGCTGTGACTGTATTATTTACACCCCCTCTGGTCACTGCTCTGCTTATGAAAACAGGTATATAGTTGGGGGTGGGGGAGGGGTAAATAGAGCCATTAGACATACAGGTGATAAGGATTTTTGACTTCTGTTGGCCACCTAGGTCCCCAAGCCTTACATGCAGTATGTTAATCAGCGATGCATAAATTGCTTCCACACAGATACACATGCTGAAATGATTACTCACCTGTTTGCTGTTTCCCTCAGCCTAGGTCTATTGTCAACAGAAGCAATACCCACATCCTCTGAGTGACAAAGATGAGAAGAACCTTGGCAGCTTCCTGTTTTCTCTCCCTTGGTGGTCCTTCAAAACTTGAAATGCTAGTCTAAACCACATCATTGATATCAGAGGCAAGAATTACCATCAAGCCAGCTATGTGAGTTTTATACCACAACAAATGACAAGTAAATGATAAGTAAATGACAAGTAAAGGACAAATAAATGACAAGTAAAGGACAAGTAAATGACAAGTAAATGACAAGTAAATGACAAGTAAAGGACATGTAAATGGGGGATAGGAGTATTGCCAGACTGTAGTAATTATCAACCTTATTACCAGACAAGATACCGAAGGGCAGGGCTAGCATCAAACATCAGGATGCTTGTGTGCTACTTGTATCCCTAGAATGCAGTTTATATATGGGAAAGGCTGAGTCTCTGCAGTAGTGCTGGATAACTGCCAAAGTCTTTTCCAAAATATGTTGGCTAATGAAGTTCACAGATGTCTGCAAACTAGGAGCCATAATTGAAACTCTTAACGATGTGGACATCCTACAAAAGGGCCTCACTGAGACAGACACCTGGTGTCAAAGCCATGGCCTCAAACTCAATGCCAAAAAGTGCATTGTCATCCCTTTTGGTAAAAACTCTGTACCCATGAACTACCACATAGGTGGTAGTCTACTTAACACTGAAAGTGTGATAAGAGACTTTGGGACACAGGTGGATAGTAGTCTCTCCTTTGATAATCACATCGCCACAGTAGTCAGGAAATCCTTCTACATGGCACACCTCATCACAAAAGGTTTCTCATCCAGAAAAAAAGAGGTCATTGTTCCCCTCTACTCATCACTCATTAGACCCATTATATAGTACAACGCCCCTTTTGGTATGTATCTCATAAGACATCTACAACAACTGGAAAGGCCACAGAAATACCTCACAAAGAGGATTACCGGCCTCAAACAGATGCCCTACGCAGACCGTCTCAAAAAACTCCAGCTTTACTCTGTCGCATATCGCCTACTTAGAGGTGATCTCTGCCTAACATACAAAGCTATGTCAAACCCAGAGCTGTTGGACATGCTCTACTTAAAGAAGTCCCAAACCCTCCGAGCTAGAGACTTCCCATACTCTGGAACAAACTACCTACCTATATCAAACAAAGCTCCTCATTAGCACTCTTCAAGAAAAATCTTGATGACTGGATTGGAGACTGGAAATTCACCCTGGGGATTACTTCTGAGGCTCTGCTTGACAGGGGTGCAGGAAAACAATTTTCTTGAGTGGCAAAAGCCAAGGTACCTTTTTGGCTAGGCTTATATAGGCCTTAGAGCCAATAGCCTAGTACCTACCTATAAACCTATGAACCTATTACGTAGATTAGTCTAGGCTCACCAAAGTACACACTTATGACACTGAAGGTATTACTATGGTGATACTGATGTCTGTTATTAAATTCTGCCTTTGTTGTTCTTGTATAAAGTAAGACCCCATTTTTCTTTAGCATGGGAATGGTAACACGTTAATATTAAATTCCTAATAGGTTTCACCGCATACTATGAATTCTACTACTTCATTTCCAGTCTGCTAATTGAATTCAAATACAGGTAGCACAACAGAACATTAACAACTGACTGACACTGGAATATCCTGATATGAGTATTTTAATTATGCGTATATCTAACTGCCAAATAGAATGTACAGTGCTTTATAATATATGTTTGATACAGATGTCCAGTAGTTTCAGCATCGCCTTTCTTTATTCACTTCTGTTTCAATTTTTAGCCAGTGACATAGATCTGTGGTTTGATAAAACCCCCCCCCTGTGGTGTAAGGAAAATCTGTTTTGTACTCTGGAGGCACACCCATATATACATTTAATCTCAGGTTTCTTTTCCTGTGCAGATTAAAAAACTGCTAGACTTTACACAGAACCTAGACTGAAGTGCCGAAGATAATTGAGGGTCCTTGGTGTAACTGTTTAAAGAAAGGCTGAAGGTAATCTAGTGTGGGCTCCATTGGGTTTATTTATAACTTCAGGAAAACCAGCACTGTTTCCTGCATTCGAAAGTACTGCCCCAGTCAGCTGATTATAACTAGTCTGTCTGCTATGCTCAAGGTGGGAGGTAGATGAATTGCTGGGTTATCAAGATAAATCCAAACATTTCTAATTTTCATTTCAGTTTGGTTTGCAATGCTGTGGTTACACTTCCTGCCTCACCCTGTCATGGATGGCTTCAGCTAAATCACATACTGTATGAATTTTGTATTTTCAGACCTTATAAACTTCACCTAATGTAACTGTAGAGGCAATAATGCCAATGCATACTTCACACAGAGAATTAATATAGAAATTAACCAATTCATCAGTTAAAAGATTATCTTTATTAATCAGTCAGGTACCTGATAATAAGTGATGCATTTTCAACGTCCTCATAATAAATAACTCCACCAAAATGCTGAAAAAATATTTTTTTTTATCACATCATGATATTCTTTATGGCACCAATGTCTATATATTATTCTAATTGGCTAGTATTAAATAAATATATACATGGAGAGATAGATATACATATATAAATAAAGAACATTTTGAAAAAAAGAAAACAGGTAAACAGTTATTATAATAATACTCATTTCAAGCAGAATCCCAGCATTATGATACATTCTGTTTTTGGACAAGTGGCAGTGGGAACACCAGCTGCTAACAGGTGATTCACCTCTTGCATCCAGGTTACCTCCCCCTTAGACTGGGATCATCTATCCCCTAAACCAGCAGAATAGTTATTTTTTGAGTGAGGTACTGGGCAGTAAAGAGGGGAGCAAAGTTCCCTGTGCAGTGCCATTGATGCTACTCACAAGGATTTTTGGTTTGTGCCTCAGCTCTGCCCTTGTGTGCAGGGTAGTACTTCTGTATAGGTATAGATGTGTGCATACTGATGGCCGATCACCACCTTCAGTTGGTGTGTCCACACTGTCAGCTCAGTAATGCCTTCTGTGCTCTCCATCAGGGACTTTGATCTCAAACATAAACCAGCATTTCCTCACACCCTCCTTCCTTCCTTTCTGACAGAGACAAGCAGGTATATGTCTCAGCATCCTGCTCTCAATTCCATTTGATTGCTGCAGTATCCTGTCCACTAATCAAACCCAGGTCATCTGAATTTGATCAGAGCTTCATTCTTCTACACTAATTAATTGACAAGACTGTGATGCATTTTGAAGTATATGTGATCCTAACATAGCCACCAACTTAACCTTAACTCTAAAAAAGAACCCTCACACAAAGCCACACTCTAAACGTTATCTCCTTACCAAACCCCTTAACCCACAAATGCAGCACACACACACACACACACACACACACACACACACACACACACACACACACACACACACACACACACACACACACACACACACACACACACACACACACACACACACACACACACACACACACACACACACACACACACACCTAGGATGGCAGAGAGAATGGGCAGAGCTGATAGGGGAGGCCTGATGGTTGGCAAGTGCGGTGGTAAAATTCACACAGAAAAAAGAAATTCCTTTGTATACTTGTTCCATTGACAGCTGCTAAATGAAAGCCATAGATGCCCCCCTCAAAATAACCTGGTTACAATGAAACAATCTTTTAGGTGTATGTATATTAAGGAAGTTATTTAAAGCCTCCTTTATACCTATTTACTGCTATGCTTGTGCAAAGTTTGCTTTTTGTAAATGTATCTCTCCCTTTCTTAGATGCAAAGATATGTCTGAGCCTGGGCACAAGAAATGGTAGCATGACAGTAGTATGCTCACTCTTGTGAGTGTCATGTGTGATGAATCAAACATGCTGAAAGTTGCTTTCACTGCTAAGGAAGTTTGCTTTTTAACCCTACTGCTGTGTGACTATGGAGTAGCTAAATATATATATATATATATATATATATATGTATGTGTATATATATATATATATATATATATGTATGTATATATATATATATATATATATACATATATATATATATATATATATATATATATATATATATATATATATATATATGTATATAAAGTGTGTGTGTGTGTGTATATGTACATTTGGGGGCAAAATCTTTTAGTTTATTGTGGTTTTCAGCATGTTTGAGTAATTGTATTGTCATTCAGTAAAAGAGTGCTCCCTATGTCTACATGATTCTGGGGAAACTGTACAGATGTTAGGGCTAGAGTGACTTTATCCATATTTTTGAACACTCCCTATTATAGCTATTTAAGTTTTGGCACTTGAGGTTCGGGCTATTCAGTTCATTTTCCTTTAGATAGCAGCCCTTCATAGGATCAGGAGAAGCCTAGCCTAATTTTTCAGATGCCCCAGAGCAGTGTCCTATTAAGCTATTTGCTCAGAGTTGTAGAGTGGACCAATGCAGGCTGAGGGAATTAAATGTGCAATGCAGGAGGCAGGTTGTTAATACTTCTTCAGCTTAATCCTCTGTGTTAACTTCCAGACTATTCTCCAGCCTTTATTTTACATGTTATGAAATGTCATTTCTAGTTTGGGTCTCTAGGTTTATGGCACTGCCCTGGCTTTGTGAGATTTGAAGTCTTCATTTACTTTTAATTCAGTTTTTGCCTTTATATGTTGTGGTGTTTCCATTCATTTATTGAAAACTTGTTAACTGTTAATAATTGTGGTATTTCTGTCCTGAATAGTTTATTGGTATTTTTCATTGACACATATAGCCTTTAAAAGCATATCACTTTGGTATCTGCCCACTGGGGCAAGGGCAGGGCATCCTTCAACACTGGCGACCCAGGATCACAAACAGCTTGAAACGCTTGTCATCCAGCTATGTGGCTGGCTTGAATGGCCAACATCCAACTTGGCTACACAGGGAGGGTGTTGGTTACTGAGGCATAATATTGCTCTCTAGGAAATAATGGAGAGCAGCATTAATGTCCCCCAGGCATGTGTACACAAACAGGGCAGGGTAGCGGTCACTGAGTCAGTGGACAGATGCTTATGTTATTGCCTTCCTTTGCCTTTCAGAAAATCTAGGGCATAAATGAAAACAAAAACTTTGGTTAAGAGCAGATGGCAGAGGGTCAGGATAGCTTTGTCTCCTCCCTATCATCCAAAGATGGTTGAATGTTCTGCTGCTGGTGTCCCTATACTGGTGATCTTAATCTATGGGGATAAGCTGATCAACCTAAGGCAAAAATGAGGAGAAAGAGAGGCAACCTCCACCTGCAGATGGCCACCCTGACCAAAGGGGCCAAATGAATTGTCTTTCTGGCTTTTCCCGGTTAGGAGTCGCCACAGTGGAACTCCAGTCCGCTAATGATTGGCAGTAGTTGCCAGCCCAACGCCCAACCTTCAGAGAAGGCACGCCCATTCACATATGTCTTTCGGAGGCCAATCGACCGTGGGGAAGACATGCAGACTCCACACAAAAGGCACTCCAGCCGTGAATCAAACAGGAGAACCTCTTGCTGTGAGGTAACAATGCTACTGCTGTACCACCGTGGCTTGCCAAATGAATAAATGAAGGAATTAATGAATGAAAGAAGCATGTTAGTTCACCTCAGTATTCATTACCTCCTCTCTCCTGAACAATGTGCTGATGCCTTTATGTTGCACTTTTGTGTTTATGCCTCATATGTCACAGGAAGAGTCTCATTTGCCTGGGGACCACTTTTTCACCAGAATAAGTTTCTAATAGGACATCTACTTCCTCTCAGTTCTATGTGTGTAAATATTTTATTATAGTCTGTTTTGGAAATCAGGTAAAGCAATTCTGCATTTAGCTTCATCTTAAACATGACATGTCACCTTTGGAGAGAGAAAAATGATTTTGCCTTCTGTTCTGTTCATATTAAACAGATCTAAACACATTCATTAAACCACCATGTTCCAACATCTACCTTATTTTATTGAAACTTCCTTGATTCACTACATTTGTCACTTGATCATGTGGTGCCTGGTGATACTTAGAGGACTGTAACAGCTATCCTCAGAAGAGTAGATCTGAAATTAGTGAATAAATACTAAATCTGAGGTTGAGGTATGTTAGAGTATTCCCTCTGCTCTGAGGTACAGGGGATATAGGGGTGCAATTCTTTGCAAAAAATGCTTTTAAAGTGTATCAAGAAGTTCCGAAATTATTTGCATTTTTTTGTTTGAATCACAATTTCTTTTTGTATTGGGATTCAGAAGCTTGGGTCTAATGTTTCTGACAGGGATCAAAGTCCTGCTTCTTATTTCACATTGTTTGTCATTTATTTTGCATCTGTTACTTTTCCTATTGCACATGCTCTCCGTGTTTCTCTTCTTATAGTCTTTCCATTAGTCTTTTTGTTTAAACAAACGTCCACTGTATATGATAATCTACTACATGAAATACACGCTTCCTTCAAATAAGAATTAGCAGACAGTTTGTTAAGAGGGATTCTTTCCCACTGTGTTGTACATGTCTACAGCATGTCTTTCTGCTGTCTCTTGTCCTGATACTGCTCTATGTTGTGCCTGGATGAGTGTGAACTTTTCTTTTAAAAGTAACCTGTTAACTGCATTTCCTTAAGATATGCCCAAGAAACTCTGTCTCTCAGTGTATCTTTTAATCTTTCTTCAATCTTACAGTTTTCAGTAGTTTCAATTGTTTCTGCAAAACATCTTCTTTTTCTCTGAGTACTTTTTGATGTGGTTCCTTATGTGCTATTAGACTTTTGCCAGCCTTTATACTTAACATTCAAAATATTTTATCACGTGGGATATCATTAGCTATACAATAAAGTTCTACTATTAAATTTTATCTTGTCCAACCATCCCTTGTAGCATAAAATGCATTAATATGTCCATTTTACTCATTCATTTTAAAATTATTTATAATGTTCACCCAGTTTGCTGTTAGACTTCCTATACATGCAAGCCACTTCTTTAACAGTTTAATAAAATTCATAGGCGTTTCAATGCAATATATTTTTCTGAGCATCAACACCTTGACCAATACCCACCCTTAGACTGCACCCTCTTTCTCATGGAGGGCTAATCCAGTCAGTCCTGTCCAGTCATCCAAGTTTTAATTGAAGGATGATAATCTATCACACTTCGTAACTTGCAGGCATTTTATTTATTTACTTACTTGACATTTATTTGACATTTGTTGACTGGGTTAGTTCGACTGAGCCGAAGCCCTTTTTCAGCGGAGGCCCGGAGAGAAAAGCTCCACAAGTAAATAAAAATCAAATACATTGTGAACAGTATAAGGTAAATACTCAAAATGGATAAAAGAAAAAACATATATAATACATGGTAACATCTCAAAGTATTTAGCATCAACATTATAAAAGTTCTCCGGCACAATATTTAAAGAGTGAGACCTAGTTCAATCAATAGCTTCTTTGCTCGTAGAGTATTGCAGTAGTCAGGACCTAGTTGTGTCAAGGCTGATACACAGTAAGGGGAGTAAAAAGGAAGAGGAAAAAGGTAAGGACAGAAAGAGTTTAATGGAAGGGGGGTGGTTGGTCAAGGAGGGAGGTTACAATAGGTAGCCTTTGGTAGCTGTTCTGAAATGATGGCAATGACTGATGTTTCGGATGTCCAGTGGAAGTTTATTCCAAGCTTGGGCCAGGGAGTATCTATACAGGTTTTGACCTATTTTGGTTTTAGGCTTGTAGATAGTGAGAAGGTTTTTCTCAGCACTATGGAGAGATCTTGGTGGTAAGTAGGGAGAGATGAGTATGGAGATGCTGGGACAGAAGGAGGGAAGATACAGTATAGAATGTATCATTTGAAGCTGAGAGAGGAGTAGGTTGTGAGAAAGCTCTAGCCAGTTTAACTTTTTAAGAGCTAGGCAGTGGTGTGTGTAGTAGGGGTGGTCTGCAGCGAATTTAGCCACTTTGTTGTAGGTGGATTCTAGTTTCGATAGGAGGGTGGTTTGAAGGTTGGTGAGGATTTGTGAGCCATAGAATAGGCAGGGGAGAAGGTAGGCATGGGATAGTGCAATTCTGGCTTTGTTGGATAGGGATTTCTTATTCCTGTAAAGGAGTCCCAAGTTTTGGTGTTTTTTAATATTCTTGATAATGTGCAGATCAAACTTTAGTTGGTCATCAATGATGATCCCTAGTTGCTTGGTCTGTGATTCCACATTAATTGGGGTGTTGTTGTGGGATGTGATAGAGAAGGAAGATTTAAGTTTACTCATATTTTTAGGGACAAATAGCAGGAGGTTTGTCTTTCTTGGATTTAGTATAAGCTGGTTCTTGGTAAGCCAGTTCTCAATGGAGAGGAAGGATGCTTGGATAGTAGACTGTAGATCAGTGAGGGTATCTCCTATGGTAATAACAGTGGAGTCATCTGACTATTGAATGAGTGATGACTGTGGGCAGGATTTATACAGCTGGTTGGTGAAGATATTAAATAATAGTGGACCAAGGATTGATGCCTGTGGGACACCCATCTTCACTGGTAGTGCAGGAAAGATTGCAGAAAGCCATTTGACAGACTGGAGTCTATTGTTAAAGTAACTAGTAAACCAGGAGATTGTGTAGGTGGACAGGCTGAGTCTCTATCATGTTCTGTTAATCTGCTGATGAAGATTTAGATACCTCTTTCTAGTGTTTGCTAAGCTATTAGACTTGTAGAGATATAGATGATCAAGGAAAACAGAGTTTCTACTGACATTGGAGGTGAAGTACAGATGCTCCCTCAATATTCTATGTGACACTGAGTAAAGGGATAGAGTTTCTAGGCTGTCTAGATAGCTCAGGGTCTTTAAGCTTGAATTCCTTTTAGTTATAATCTCTGAGGCTTCTCTAGTTGCTCATATGTCGAGTGAATCATGAAGAGGGCATTTTTCTGTATAATTGGTATAATCAATACTGAATATAAGGAAACAATGACATCTTTGCATCTGGATGATATACTCCTGGCTATTAGTTTATTTTCTGACTATAGCTGCCATATAATGATTAAAGAAGACAGATCTGTTAACTTAGATACTCAGGTCCCTGACTACCCAGTAGAATATTTTCTATATTGTATGTTGAAGGAAAGGGTTGTTTGCCAAATAAAATGAAACTACACTTACCATATAAAATTTGAGCCAATTTTCAGTATACCAAATAAGGTCATTTTGAAGGGTACAGGTGCCAGGTGGACCTTGATAATAGCATTCAGTTTGTAGTTATTTGAAAATTTAGTTAACCAAAGGTTGTAGTTCTCACGTTGGAGATCAGAGAAGTAAATGCTAAAAATGAGGTGTTCCAGTACAGAGACCTGGTGGACTCTTGTTGTTATTCATATTTTCAGATGAGTTATACACAAAACCTATGTCAGTTCTTTTATTCAGAGGATTATAGGATTATAGGAGATTATTAGGCTAATGGCTCTGGGGCCCTTACAAGTCTAGCCAAGAGTTTATCCCCTAAAGAAGAAACCTCAGTTAGAACCTGTTGCCCCTATCAGTGAGGGACACAGGTGGAACTCCTGGGACAAATTTCCCATCCACTCATCAAGGTTGCACTTGAAGAGGGTCAGTGACGTACTTTGTTTGATGTGTATGGGGACTCAATTCCAGAGATGGGGCAGCCTCTGGGAGACAAACCTGTCTCTTCAGCAGGTTTTGTTAATGCCGCATATTAGATTTAGGCCTTTCAATCAGGTAATGTGTGAGAAGTTAGGCGTACAGATACGGAGCATCTCTAGTATGGCAAGGTCCAAGATTGCCTTGTAGGTGAGACACAAATCACCTCTGAGCAATCTGTACTATACCAACTAGAATGATAGTGATTTGAGCCTGTCCACATAGGACAGGTGTTGGAGGCCATGGATTCTCCTTGTGAGGTATTTCAGTGGCCTTTCCAGGTGGTGCAGGAGTTTGGAGAGTTACATACCAAACTGGGCATTGTACTCAATTATTGGCCTAATGAGGTAGAAACACAGAGAGGTAATAACCTCCTTTTTTCTGGATGCAGTCCCATTACCTATGAGATGAACCAAATAAAAGGCTTTTTGGATCACTGCTGCTACATGATGGTCTAATGTGGGATTGTTGTCAACCTGAGTACCCAGGTCTCTCACCACAGGTTGTGTGCTTAGAGGGTTGCCATTGATGTAGTAATCATTTGGGGCCATGTTTTTGCTGAATGGCATGATAATACATTTTTTGCATTTAACTTGAGACCATGACTTTGGCACCTGTCATTAGTTGCTGTGAGACCCTCTTGCAGTATGTTAACATAATTTGAGGGAATCAATGACAGCACCCAACTTACAGTCATCCACAAACTTGGTCAGCCGCAGGCCCTTTGTCTTTGCCTGGACCTCTGAGAAGTAGATGCCAAACAGTAGGGGTTCCAGGACAGATCCCTGGGGAACACCAGGTCTGGTGTTGGAGGTGGCAGCACCTATTTTGACCTTGTGGGCCCTATCAGTGAGCCAGTTGGCCACCCACCAGATGAGACAGGGATTTATGCCAAATTGTGTTAGATTTTCAATGATGTGCGAGTGGGGATTGTGTCAAAGGCTTTGGCCAAGTCAAGGTTCATAGGTTAATAGGTTCATAGGTTCATAGGTTCATAGGTAGGTACTAGGCTATCGGCCCAAGGGCCTACGCAAGCCTAGCCAACAAGGTTTCCTGGCTTACACCACCCAAGAAAGTTATTTTCCTGTGCCACTGATGAGCAGAGACACAGAAGTGATCCCCGGGGTGTATTTCCTATTTCCCATCCACTCATCAAGATTTTTCTTGAAGAGTGCTAATGAAGAATTTTGCTTGACATAGATGGGTAGCCTGTTCCAGAGTATGGGAAGTCTCTGGGATAGGAATCTATCCCTCCAGCATGTCCTGTTTATTGTGGTGACAAGGTTTAGGTCCCTAGAGCATGTAGCTTGGAGGGATTGGGATTTCTTTAGATGTAGCATGTCCAACAGCTCTGGGTTTGACATAACTTTATATGTTAGGCAGAGCTCACCTCTGAGTAGGTGAAATGCTACGGAGTAAAGCTGGAGTTTTTTGAGGCGGTCAGTGTAGGGCATTTGTTTGAGTCCAGTAATCCTCTTTGTGAGGTACTTCTGTGGCCTTTCCAGCTGCTGCAGATGTCTTGTGTGGTACATTCCAAAAGGGGCGTTGTACTCTATAATGGGTCTAATGAGTGATGAGTAGAGGGTAACAATGACCTCTTTTTTCCTGGATAAGAACCCTTTTATGATGAGGTGTGCCATGTAGAAGGACTTCCTGACTACTGTGGTGATGTGACTATCAAAGGAGAGACTACTGTCCACCTGGGTCCCAAGGTCTCTTATCACGCATTCGGTGTTAAGTGGATTGCTGCCTATGTGGTAGTTCATGGGCACAGAGTTTTTACCAAAGGGGATGACACTGCACTTTTTGGAATTGAGCTTGAGGCCATGGCTCTGACACCAGGCATCTGTCTCAGAGAGGCCCTTCTGTAGGATGCTCACATCATTTGGGGACTTGACTATGGCTCCTAGTTTGCAGTCATCTGCGAACTTTGTTAGCCAGAGGCCTTCTGTGTTAGCCTGTACTTCAGAGAAGTAGATACCAAACAGGAGCGGCCCCAGGATGGAACCCTGTGGTACTCCACTTGTCACTGGTTTGAGGTCAGATTTGGAGTCTGCAACGTTTACAGTGTGGGTTCTGTCAGTGAGCCAGTTGGCAACCCATCTTGTGACGTAGGGATTTATGCCTAGATTATTGAGTTTACCTATAATTCCAGAATGGGGGATGGTGTTGAAAGCCTTGGCGAGGTCAATATAGGCTGTGTCAACCACTTTACCCTCATCTATGGCTTTGGTGACTGCCTCAAAGAAGTTGATCAGGTTCAGGAGGCATGATCTGCCTTTCACAAACCCGAACTGGGTGGGATCCAGAGTTTGGAGGTTACCAATGTCTTTGTTTATAAGTTCCATGATGATACGTTCCATGGCTTTGCAGACCAGGGTCATCAGGCTAATAGGTCTATAGTTTCTGGGATCAGTGGTGGCTCTCCCTTTGTGGAGTGGGATAACTGTTGCTGTGCACCATTCCGTGGGCACAAAGCTCGATGCGAGGCTATTATTGAACATGGTGCTTAAGTGGGGAGCCAGTTCATTCTGAAGTTTGTGTAAAACGCAGCCTGGGATGTTGTTTGATCCCATGGATGCTGTGTTTTTGGCTTTAGAGAGTGCAGCTTTCACCTGCGTAGTTGTGATTACAGGGACTCTGCATTCTTCCTGTATAGATATAGGCCCTTTAGGGGGTGAGGGGGGGGGGTAAAGTTAGCACTGAACCTATCTGCCAGGATGTTGGCAATATCAGTTGGTTCTGTAATTTTCATGCCTTTGTGCTGTAACTCAGAGCAGATCTGAGTGTTGCCATTGAGATTCTTGACATAGCTATAGAATGCTTTGTGGTTGTCCTTGGAATTAGTAGCAATTTTATTTTCATAGCTAGCTTTGGAGGATCTTATAAGGGATCTCAGCTTCTTACTGAGGCTGACCAGGGAGCTCCTCCACTCATGGGATTTTACTCTCTTTTGCAACAGTTTCTTCCTTCTGTTGTACAGTTTGTTTATGGCAGGGGACCACCAGATTGGCTTCCTTTTTTGGAGGATAGCGTCTTGGTTCTGTTTGGGATAGCACGATCCATGCACTCATGCAAGTGCTTATAGAGTGCATTTGTGTAGGATTCAGCAGTTGTAACTGTATTGTCCATCTGCATGGGTGTCATGAAGTTCACTACTTCTGTCTTAAGAAGCATGAAGTTGGCTTTGGAGAAATTTTTTACTGTGGTTTCCTTAATGGGTGTTGGGGTGGGATGTGGATATCAAGGGTGATTAGCTTATGGTTGGATCGGACCAATGAGGAGTTGACTTCAGGTGTGGAACACCGGTCACTCATGTTGGTAATGACTAGGTCTAGGATATTGTTGCCCCTGGTGGGGGTGTGTATAAGTTGATCTAGGGCATTGGAGTTTATGAATTCCAGAAAGCGTTGCACTAAAGAGTTAGCACATGAGTAGTTTTCCCAGTTAATGGTGGGGTAGTTGAAGTTGCCCATTATTAGGGTGTTTGGTTGAACCCTAATATTTTCCAGTACATCAAGAAAAGAGGAGTGGGAATCCTGGGGCATGGTGGGGGATATGTAGCAAGCTACAATTTGGATTGCAGTTTTGCCAAGAGTTAGTTGCACTTGGATAACCTTGGATGCATTATGCTGAGCAACTAGCCTGGAGGTGTGGATATCCTTAATGAATATGGACACACCTCCACATTTGGTGTTTCGGTCCAGGTAAGATGGCCGTGAGTATCTAGCCTAATGAGATCTTTTATATCAAAGATGATAAGATAAGTTATGATACACAAGGTAAACTGTATGTACTGACTTAGCCAGTTTGCTCTCCATTTTACCACATAAGCATCACTGTGCCAAAAGCTTTGGCTAGGTGAAAAGCATGATCACTGTCGTTAAATTTAGTAGGCATGATCTCCCTTTGATGAAGCTGAACTGATGGGTATCTAGCCTAATGAGATCTTTTATATCAAATATGATAAGATAAGTTATGATACATTCCATTGCAGATCATAGGGCTACTCTTGTAGAGTGGTCTCACCACTGTTGTTCACCTTAATTCTGTAACATATCCCATCGCTAAGCTTAGGTTAAATAATTTGAGAATAGATTTGGTGAGAGCATGTGGGATGCTATTTATTATACACCAACCTATGTAGTCAGGTGCCATGGAGTAAAACATTTTGATATTTGATAGCACCTTCAGGATGTGTCCCTCGGTAATAATAGGGGATATAAGTATATATTCACTACACAAAATAGTTCACAGGCACCAAACAATTCTAAACAGTGCAGTGAATATAATGAACTGTGATAAGACAGAGCAAGAACCAGTGCAAGTGATCAGGTACAGGGCAAAGCTCATGAACATATAACAATGAATGCAGTGAATCAATCATACATGAATGCACACAGATACACATGTTGCTGACATAAGACATAAAAAAAGAATATGAGTCATGATATTTGCACCATTTAAGAAATAAAGGGGGCACAACATGAATAGGACCTCCGTAAAATACATTTATAAAGAAGTGTAAATGGTCACCTTGAAAACTAGCTGTGTTTTGGCATGACAAACTGTGAATGCAGGAGTGTTGATGATGGTACTAGTAAATCTGCCATGCAGGAACAAACTGCATATTCTGCAGCTGCCCAGTATTCAACTTGTGTTGTATGAACAAACTTATTTAGAGTAGGGAGACATGGACACACACACACACACACACACACACACACACACACACACACACACACACACACACACACACACACACACACACACACACACACACAATCACTCATGCAAATATATTATAGTGGTGAGGTCACAGGTATGTGCTTGCTATGAAAAGACACAGACACAGTCATCTATTGATTGGCACTGGCTGATGTGTGCCACTGGGATGTACAGGGTCTGTGGAGTGTAAAGGTAGGTTATAAAGAACAAACATGCATGTGACATAATAAACAACTGACCCTGCCACGTGCACTGTTTCACAATATATATATACATGCAGTCTTAGAAGAACAGACAGACATATCTATATAGTCAAAGCTATTTTATGTATAAAAAACAATAGTGCAGTCACTTGAACCATAAAAATGAAAAAAAAAAAATCACTGATCTGTGTGCAAAGACTACCGAATGGAATGTTGTTACAGGAGACTTCCCTGTACTCCTGTAACAAGCATACTTGTCACTGTTTTAAAGTCTAATCTCTGAAGTCCTAATAAATGTACATTCGTAAAACTAAGGCAGCAGCGTGGCATCTACAGGCTGGCATGATGTGATAAGCATGACAGTGAAGACATCTGCATGGGATGTGCAGAGCTGGACTTATTAAGGAATGTTTGCAAAAAGTTATGAAAGCGATGACATATTTTCATGTTTACATTAATAATACAAAAATAGAGTGTGATGTTTTGTGGGGGTGGTGTATTCAGTGAGTGCTAGTAAATAATGACATTAAAACATGGGTAATATGAAGACATTCTGAGATATAAATGCTCTTTTGATAAAGCAGTTATGACCTATTATACAATGACCCCCCCATTAATATTCCAAAACGTGCATGCTGATTGGCCAGCATGCCCATTGTAAATCCAACTTATACTAATGGAAAAATGTCCGGTTGCCCGGAATTTTTCCATTATTATAAGTCTTGATTTTTTTTTTGTGTTAGGTAGCAACAGAGAATGGAAAAGCTTTGTTGCTGTAATCTCGCTATGTTAAACAAGTTTAATATAGCGAGATATATAAAAAAAAGCAACGGAGATCTTCCTTTCTCCATTGCTTTTTTAAAAGATATCTCACTATGTTAAACGAATTCAACATAGCGAGACAGCTTTAAAAAAGGAAACGGAGATCTTCCTTTCTCTGTTGCTTTTTTTAAAGATATCTCGCTATGTTAAACTCGTTTAACATAGCGAGACAGCTTTAAAAAAGTGACGGAGATCTTCCTTTCTCTGTTGCTTCCTTTACACACAGCTCTGATGTACAGTGTAAGCATACACATGTGCAGTACATCAGAACTGCTCCAGGATACCGGACAGCTCCGGAAGGGCAGCATGGAGGCATTATACAATGCCATTATTTAAGAAAAGCATTTTTTTCATAAATAATGTCATTGTATAATAGCAATAACTCACTTCTGGGTGTGGTAATGCTGGATTTACCGACAGTTGTCTTTGTTTGGTCACTCGAGCTTCGTCCTCATAACCAAACCACACCAACCGTGGGTAAATCCAGCATTACCCACACCCAGGTGTGGGTTATTGCTTAATTACCTCTATTTTCATAATTGCATTCATTTCATAAAAGCTGTGTGACCTACAGGTGAACCAATGGTATCTTCTTTTACAAAACATTAAGGCATACAGTGTTGCCATTAATACTTGCTATCTAACACAAATTGATTTATAGGTTAACATTATTTTGAAATGTTGTGAAATTATTATATGCATAATTTGCATTGGCTTGACAATATCAAAAAACATCAGTATGCTCTTCCCTCTTGTCATTCATGATTTGAAAGTTCTTGAAAAGGTGAACAATTATGTCACTAATATAATGAAACAATTTGCACACTTACCAAGGTAGCCCTTTGTTAACCATGACACTAGTATTTTCTGGCAAACAAAATACATTTTTTCTTTCCTAAATCTGCAACATAAAATCAGCAGACCTTTGATACTAACATCTGTGTACAGACCATTGTTTACAAAAGAGCTATCCTTACATGTTTTTAATAACTGACATACTTTATCAGATATAAATCTAATGAAGTTTGTTTTCGATGGAGGATTTTGGAGGAAAGCTCTCAGGAAGCAAGTGGTTTTCTGGCTTAGAAGACCTCGGAAGTAAATGTGTTAATTAGCCTCCTGCTGTTCAGGATTAAATGAGTTAATGTACATTAGTGGTACATACAGGGTATCACTTACAGCACATCTAATGTACAACAGTGGTACATACAGAGTGGCACAGCTCATCTAATGTACATCAGTGGTACATACAGGGTGGCACTTACAGCACATTTAATGTACATCAGTGGTACATGCAGGGTGGCACTTAGCACAACTGATGTACATCAGTGGTACATACAGGGTGGCACGTAGCCCATCTAATGTACATCAGTGGTACATACAAGGTGGCACTTACAGCACATCTAATGTACATCAGTGTTACATACAGGATGGCGCTTATCAAATCTAATGTACATCAGTGGTACATACTGGGTGGCACTTAGCACATCTAATGCACATCAGTGGTACATACAGGATGGCACTTACAGCACATCTAATTTACATCAGTGGTACATACAGATTGGCATTTACAACACATCAATGGCCTCTCTGCCTTGACTGTCTCATCCCATTCATTTATTTTCTCCATATTTCCTCAGCAGGCCAGTGTAATAACAGTGACATTGTTTAACACATCATTCTTTTAATTAAGAAAGGTTGCTACCATTGGTAAATAGTGCTTGCAACTGGCAGTAGCTATTTTTGATTCAGAAACAGCCCTACTGCAGTGCTTCTACATGATCTCTACAAGCATCACGTTGGGTTGTCCATCTGGATTAGAATTAATGGAAATGAGGCATTCTAAAGGAGTGGCATATGATAAGAAGTTGTATGCTGTGCCCTGGAAATGTCTGTAGTAAGTGATTTGCACAGTCAATTGATTCATAGTACTGCTTTGCTGTGTAAATCACCCCCACCAGGCCATGTTAACTAACTCAGTCAAAAGTTCATGTTCACCTAATTATTTGAATGGGGAGATCATGTTAGAAGTACTTGTTGGGGAGTGTAGCACAGAGGTACTGGTGGAGTGTGTATTTGTGAATGTATACAGAGGTATGTGTGGTCTCAGATGAATAAGTGATTTTGTGTGTGTGTGTGTGTGTGTGTGTGTGTGTGTGTGTGTTTTCCTCAGTAGTTGCACTAAATGGGTTATTAATGAAATAGGAAGGGTATGTGTGTATAGGCTTGTATATGCATGGATGAGTGGGTAAGTGTGTCTATGAGTGTGATTGGGTGAGGGGTGGTGTCTGTTCTATGGCAAGTATGTGTGTGTGTTTGTGTGTGTGGGGGGGTGAATGAGAGGGTGCCTCTGCCAACATAACGCATCAGCTGCCAGCAGTGATTACCACAGAAAACTGCTTGTTAGCCCTTACTGTAATCACCAAACAATTCAGAGACATGCAGTTAATGAATGATGGGGTCTTTTTTTATAGCAGCATGTGTGTCTGGGAATCACTGTTTTTTGAGATCATGTTAAAGACCCCTTCTTTCTGCTGTTTATGAATCCCATGAAATCTCAGTCTTCTCTGAACACTTTGGACACCAGTTCATTCTAGACATTAGTCTCTTAAATGCCTCATTTCAGTGTTGGAACAGCCTTTCAAATCCTTGTGTAAATAGTGCAAGAGTATCAATGCTTCCTTTGTACACCAGGCCGGTACTCTCATCTTAACAGTAATAATGCAGCTTGTAGCCTTCACATCCCCATAGTTTTGTTGTGTGCAATACTCAATATGGCAGTGGTTTGCATTTTACAGCAGTTACTTTGACAACGGTATTGAATCCCACATGTAGCGTTTTGTTATACACTTGGATCAGAGTTGTATGGTTATGCTCTGATGTCAGTACTGTCCTGCTTGGTGCTGCTCATTTGCCAGGTAATGGATTAGTATGGCTATGCATTGCTCTGGAATAAGCTAGTTACTGAGTGAAATAATTAATCTGTTCAGAAATCTTCAGCTCAGTTGAACCCCATTAACTGTGCATGAAACAACTTAATATAAGAATGCATGGAAAAATTGTCCTGCATTCATGCTGGATTGTTGTCCATGCAACTAACTGAAGAACTGTTTGTGATATTTTGTAACACAGCTTCACTATGAAGTATACTAAAATATGTTTTCTTTTATTTAGTAATTTATTTGTTTATTTTTAACATCTCACCCCACAGCTATTAGGCCTTCACAGCCAAATGTATATTAACCAGTTCATTCCTCCTCCTGGGGTGTGAGCCAGCCCATTCATTCCCAGATCATGGTGATACCCCTATAGCCAGTTCATTCCCAGACTAGGCAAGAGCTTATCAGCACAATTTGCTTCCCATCAGAGGTGAGAACCATGAGCAGGCAGGTCATAATTTCCATGAAGGGTCTACTGACTTAACACCCTTACACCACTTAACACCCTTCTCATTCTGGCTGCTGGCTTCTCTGAAGCGGCTACCTTGGAGGTCCTTAAACATGTCTGTCCATGCACATAGGAATGTTCCATTGGATTGCTATGTGGCACAAGCCACACTTACCCCGTGGCAGCTACCAGGAATCCCCTAACACTCCTGTTAAGGTCAGTAGTGTAGCAGGGCACAACATCTTCCTCTCCCACTATTTGTATGCCAGTACTGGCTGCTGAAGTGCTACCCTGCCTGGATCTTTCTGTACCCAAAGCTGCTAATCTAATTCCAGTCACGTGGGTGATAGTCAGGGCTTTATCTATTTATATCTCACAGCCATGACCACTAAAGTAAATATTCTACTAATATATTATTACTATGATGCATGTACCAGTCAGATGATCTTATTTCAGTACTTGTTTAAGAATGCACAGTTTAAACTGGGAATCTAATATAAAACAAAACGATAAAGTATTACTAATATGACTGAAATGCAGAGCTGAATCATGGTCAAATGGGGCCCTAAGCAGGACAATGGATTAGGGCCCCCTGCATCAATGCCTCCACCCAATGCCACCCCAGTATCCCTACCCAACAGTCTTTCCAGTGTCCCATTACTTGCCTTTCTCTCCCCAGTTACCATAAAACACTGTTCAAACATGTCACTGTGCATGCCATTTTCTTCTTTAATTCTACAATGATCCAGAATATTTGGATTTAATTTAAAACTTTTAATTCAAATTTTATAGCACAAATACTGATAGCCATTTGCTAAACAAAACAATACAGTCTCATAATGAAAAGAGACTTAATAGTAAAGTTCTCTGCCCTTAAAACTCACATTAATTGAAACTGTATTGAAACCCACATTCATAGAAAATGCATCTGGCTAGTGGTGGATTAAGTGTACCTTTGGTTTATTTTCAGACCACAGGCCCTTTGCACACATTTGTATGACCATGCATAAATGTATGTGCTCTTTGACTCACCGTCCTGATTGCATTAAATTATATTCTTTGTTTGATACAGCATCACTTGTTAGAGTGCATTTTTAATTTGTAGTTTTGAACATTTTTCCAGTTGGTAGTGAAACAAAACAAAGTTGGGAATTTGGCATAATGGTTAGAATATTTACCTTGCAGGCACACGTTTCAGCGTTTCACTGTCAAGCACAGATAGGCTTAGATAGACCCCCCCCTGAAGTTGTTAGCCTAGTTTATTACCTATATGAAACAACAATGACAAGGCTACCCATTTCAGAACATTTCAACCATAAAAGGCCAGTCAAACTGCTATCATCATAATCCACCAATAACAGTCAGTATGTACAATCTCTGCAGAAGTAGAAGGCATCTGAATAATATAGCATCTTTGGTAGACGTACAAATGGTAGAAACACATTTGGTAGAAAAAAATTGGTAGAAATCACATTTAGTAGAAAAATTAATTTGGGAGAATCACATTTAGTCTAAAACTAAACCCAATACCTTATTTATACTATAAGCTAAATAAGCAAATTCCTAAAAGACACAAGGAAGAAAAATAAAACTGCAAGTGTTTTTGCAGGTTGGGGCAAGCCCACCCCCCTGCCTTCCCACTGTGGGGGATGAGTCCCCCACTCATCTGATACTTTATATATAGTAACTCTGTGGTTGCACCATCTTAGAGAAGGTGAAAATTGCTTGGACATACTTAAAAATCACACCAGCAGTCATTTTCCACAAATCAGTGGACAAAACTGAAGGCCAGCTTGCTTTCTTCTCATCTGTTGACAGTTCCCTATACTGGCACTATTTACTGACTGCAACCCTTACAAACTAACAAGAACATCACTAATTTATCAAACACAAGGAAAAGAAATATCAAGAACAGTAACAGACAATCTGCAAAAATCAGCTAGCTAAACCACTCTTCAAAATTCAACCTGAAAATACAGCTAATACATGCAATGAAATGTTATTCTACCAAATTATTCTTTTACCATATCTGATTGCTACCAATTGACAATTCTACCAAAAATACTACTGTCATATATTACTACCATATAATTCTTATTTGGTGTGAGTGGCTATGCAATAGTCTCTCATTTGATATGAGAAGCTGCGTGCTGAAAAATATTCTGTATAGTGACCTTCTCCAACCACATGTGACTCAAGCCAAGACCATCAGGTTAAGTTGTTTTTGCTTGAATTGCTTAATTCTGCATTAAACTGATACAGCCACAGTTTTTTGTCATATTGGTCTTCTCAGTAGGCCCAGACTGGTTCAATGCATGTGCTTGCGAGTGAAGTGAATCCTAGTATGTTGCTATCCACTGGTGGGCTGCTGAGTATTTCTTGCTGTTTGCCTGTGTTATAAATAAGTAATTTAGCGACACAGCAATGTGCGCCATAGAGATGCAGGCATCCAGACCTAAATTTGAACTTGTATCCCCTCAATCTCTCAGACCTAGTTAGAGATGATAAAATCAGCAAGCAAATGAGAGCAGTATTGCTGGAATTAAATTCATCCTCAGGTCTTAGTGAGTACCTTCATGAGGTGGACCCTTTTTTTACAACATCTCTCCAAGAAGACACTGAATTATACAATGCATTTTATATAGCATATATCATGGACAGACATAGGTTAAAAAATAAAGACAGCTGTGTGCACAAGACACATGATAAAAAAGTGCCCAATCATGGTATGCACACTGGTGCCAGATCTGGAGAAGATCTGTAGAAGCAGTAGAAGGAAGTAGTCGTTCTCAAAAAACACAACAACTGACAGGACAAAAAAGAACTATAAAGATGATAGAATAAACTATTGAAGATAAGAAAAAAATTATATATTGTTAGTATTATGCACGAAACCCAGAATTCCCAGATAGAATATACTCAAAAAGATTAAGAAAGAAATTAGCAGAAAGAAAAATACTTGCACAAAAAAAACTAAAGCTTCAAGTGCAAATTTGTTTACATTAGTACAACAGAGCTATGAAAAACATTCTATAGACCAAAAAAGTTTGGGCTGTTTGGAAAAAGAAGTGACTGAGGAAGTGGGAAAATATAAAGCGCAAAACCTAAAGATTTTTAAAAGTATAAAAAAGAAGCATGGATATGGGAAAGAAAGAGAGTTCTGGTATGGTGCAAAATTTATGCAAAAGAGAAAGCCAAACTAAGCAATACAAAAAAGCAGCTCCAAAGATATTTTAAGAGAAATACAGGCAAAGACATCCAGATATGGAAAATTTCACAATAAAAAGATAAGATCACAAAGGGAACATAGAACAGAAGATTAGTAAAGTAGAAGTTAAACAAATAGAAGCTGAAGGTATAGAATACATGTGAAGCGAATGATTTAGTATAGAAAGTGTAACACAGGTTATGTCACAGCATGGTGGATCAATGAGTCCCCAAATTAATGAGAAACAGGTGCAGTGGGAGACATCTAAAGAAGAAATATGGACATGGGAAAGAAAAAAAGATTTAATGTGTTGCAATATTTATGCAAAGGAGAAAGCAAAACTAATCAATACAAAAAAAGCATCACTAAAGATATTTGAAGAAAAATACAGTCTAAGGAATCTGGATATGGAAATTTTCCCAATAAAAATAAGAAAACAAAGGGGGAAGTAGAAAAGAGGATTAGTAATTTAGACTTTAAAGAAATAGAAACTGAAGTTATGGATTACCTGTGAAATGAAGAATTTAGTGTAGAAAATCCATCTCAGGTAGTGTCACGGTATGATGGAACAATGAGTCCCCAAATTAAGGAGAAACAGGTGCAATAAGAAGCATCTGATCACTTGCCACATGAAGATATTCTGGAGCCTTCGGTAAGAAACCAGTAGAAACATTCAGCTGAAGTTGCACAGCAAGGGAAGGACCAGGAAACAGTGGCAACTCTGACACAGTCAATGTTGTGGAGTGATATGCCAGTGAGTTCCCATATGAAAGAGCAACGGAGGAAGCAAGATGCAGCTGAAGAGAATATGTCACAGGAAGATGTTCTGGAACTTTCTATAGAATGCCCTCAAGAAACAGAGACTAAAGAATGTGTCTTCAGTTTAGAAGAAAATAATCTAAGGGAAAAGTTTCTTGATTTACTTGAGATGGGTAGACATATTAAGATCAATGAAAGAAATAAGATTACAGAACGTTAATAAAACCCAAAATGTCAGAAGTCTGATAAAACAAATGAACACAGTAACCAAGATTATTAACAGAAATTCATGTGATATAACAGAAGTAAATTGGATATATTACTGTGTAGGTGATTAATAACAGATAAACCTACCAAAAATACACAAGGCAGTAGGGGAAATGAAGGGATGAAATCAAAAATGACATCATGAAAGTATCTAATAGAGAAAACTATAAAACAATTAAGACAATAAGTCTCACTGTTAGTAGAGTACAGAAGAGGGAGCAGATCAACAAAAATACTTAGATAGATGTGATAAAAACAATGTGCAGTATCAGAACAGACCAGAATCACTGTACACTACTGCAAATAACAAACTAAAGATAGCAGCATAAGCAGAAAAACGTAGAAGACACGCAGATAAATATAAAGGATAAGTACAAAATAAGCAATTCATTGATGACCCAAAAAAGTTTTAAAGCGAACTGGGAAACAAAGCAAAAGGAAAAGAAACACCCCCAAAAAAGAAGAAATCGACACATTTTGGAGAAATATCTATGAAGACCCTATGGAACATAACAGAGATGCTGAATGGCTAGAAGTAAAAGAAACAGTAAGATGTTCAAATGAACAGGAAATGAAATGGGATGAAGTAATGGCCAGAGAAAATGAAACAACATTAAGAAAAGCTCCTAATTGGAAAACCCCAGCCCTTGATGCAGTACCTAACTTCTGGCTAAAAGTATTAACATCTTCACATGAAGGTTTATCCCCAAGTAAAAACTACTTACTTATGCATCCTGAACAGACATCAACCTGGTTAACAACAGGAAAAATTATACTCCTTTTTAAGAGTAAACCTGCAAGCTCTCCTAAAATCTATAGATCAATAACTGCAAGCTATCCTACGTATAAGCTCCTCTCCCACCCAAATAAAACACCAGCTTTAAGCAACCTAATTCAGCAGTATTCCTGTCCTAGGCTACTCCGCTCCACAGGTAAGTTACTATTAACAGTTACTAGATCACATAACCATGCCGGTGACTCCTTCTACTCTTCTTACATATCCAAAATTTGGAACTGCCTGCCTCCTTCCATTACCCTGGAATCTTCTCTATCCAAATTTAAGAAATCTATCAAAAGCCATTTCAGCAACAAATGGTTATGTCCCTGCTCCACACCTGACTAACTACAGTCCTGCTCCACTCCTGCTATCACTCTTTCCTCAAACACACAGTCTCCTGATATGACTGTTTAGTCTTATCAATACCATATTCAGATGCATGATGTGACTCTAGATAGGATATTTAATATACTTTATTGTTAGTACATGTATTGATCATTGCATATGTCTTTGTAAGAAATTAATAATTTGTGCTCATCTATATTGTCTAGTTGAATATACTAGAAACATGTAAAATATATTGTCTGTATGTCTTGCATATGTGTTTCTTTGGAGCTTTTCTCCCCAGGCCTCCACTGAAAATAGACATGTATCCAGTAGGACTATCCCGGTTAACAAATGTAAAATAAATAAATAAATAATAAAAATAAATCTATAGATCAATAACTTGCCTTTCGACAATGTATAAACTATATACTGGAACTGATGCTGACAAAGTTTATAGTCATTTAGAAGAAAACTCAATCATGGCAACAGAACGGAAGGGTAACAAGTCATGTGGAATAAAGGATCATTTGTTGTTAAATAAAGTCATAATGTAATATTGTAAAAAGGGAAAGAATCTAAGTATGGCATGGATAGATTGCAAAAATGCATTTGACAGCATCCCACATTTGTGGATTAAGGAGTGCTTACAGAAGGATAAGATGCATCCTACATTGATAAATTACATTACAGTGACCATGAAATGGTGGCAAACCACTTTGTAGCTAAACCATTCAAATGAGGATGTTCCAGAGTGACTCTCTGTCACCGCTTCACTTTTCTCTTGCCCTTAACCCATTAAACTGTCTACTTAACAGATTAGGTGAAGGTTACAATTTGGCTCCCAGAAAGCAACCAAGTGCTTCTTATCTTCTTTTTGTGGATTATTTGTCACTCTCCACTTCAGTCAAGAAACAACACACTAAATCAATCTTTGACAACCTTTATTAACTTCAGAAGACATCATAACTTATTGCAGCAAAGCTTTATTGCATCATTTCAATTCATTAATCAAAAGAAAACATCCTGTTAACCATTCATCAGGGCAGCGTATCTCTGCTCACCCTGCTCGAATAAGCAGAGTCCTCACTTCCACTCACTTATTCTTAATAATCAAGCAGCAGCTGACTGCTCACTTTCACCCCAAAATTCCTTACACCAACCCAAACACAAGAGGAGGAACAGAAGAGGGACAAGCTTGCCTGTCTTCTCCACCCATCAGCCTGACCCAGGCTGTTCCCCCTCACCTAATGCAGGCTTTTCACTAAGCCCTTCAAAAATAAACCCAAACACAGATTAAATAGATCTAATCAAAATTTGTTCAGGCCCATCCCATCCTCTCTGAACCATAATGGGTCTCTATCAGCCAAATCCCTGTGCTCTATCATCTATATGCCTAATGCAACCAGTTACCTTGCCAACTTACAGTTAACAAATCAACGTGACCTCTCTACTGCCATAAAAATATTAGCATGCCTCCAAAACAAATGGGGTATTATCTCAGACCCCACAATGCACATAGGCAAATACAACTTTTTTTAAAACAACCAAATCCTCCATTAACTCATATATCAATTGCCGCTTCAGAATTAAACCCAAGTCCTTACCTACCAAATGTACCACCAAGACTTGAGGAAGACCCTTCTGCGATTGTGCACCTGCAAACTCCTGCATAAGTCAGTTCTGCCTGAGGCCTCTAACACCGTGCCATCTGATTCTCCACCAAAACTGATGCAATCCTAACTGCAGCCCCCTTCCCTGCACAACAGACATACAAGTGGCCTAGGATGACAATCTCCTTACTTACACAAAAAAAAATTTAAATAAATAATTAATGATCAACCTCATTATTCTAATATAAGACAAAAATGCATTTGAATACCAGTGCCCTACCCTCTTAATGACCTCAACTGAACTACCTTCCATTGCTAAATCTGAAGCTCTACCCATACGAAAAGAATGGGTGGAAAACCTTCCACCCACAAAACCCATACAGTGAACATTATCACCTTACAACCCCTTGACCAAAAAAATGAATTGTGTGGAGTCCCCCTATGAGACGCTAGCAGTTTCCTAGCCCAAGCCACTGGATACATCCATTTGCACCTGTCTTTCCCCAAAACTATTTGTGTGCCTCTCCCAACCTGATCCATTTTAGATTTCTGTGACTAAATATGAACTGCTGCAGGCAGTATCATGACTGCCCCCCAAACCAATGACCCCAGCAAATCTGACACTCTAAATGCCCCATAATACATCCATAAGCTCAATGTCACCCATAAAGCATAATCAACTGACTCCCCATTCACCAACGCTAGGCCCCATAATAAAATCTTCAAAACTTGCTTTGTCACCAGCCAGCACTTATCCACATTCAAGCCATCCACTCTACCCCATCCTTTCAACATACACCCAACCGTCCAAGACTTAGTGAAATTATGCAACCCTGCCACCCAAGCAAATATACTGATTGCAGACAAGTCCACCTTAACCGACTGCACTGCCCAACCATTTACCTAAGCCCAGGCCAAATATTGCAATAATAATTCTTCCGACCAGACTCCCTCCTCCTCAGACAACTGTAAAATAAATCTATCAAAATCACACAATGCCTTACCATATGCCCTCCTGGTAGATGCTGCCCAGGACTGTTCCACCAACCACCTGGTCACTTCAACCCAATTCTCCATACATCCTCTGGCACTGCTTCTGATGCCATTGGAGCTAACTGCTAAATCCCATTCCTAGCACCTACCACATGCACACCTGTAAAAGAAAAATTAATCAGCAAACTCTGTAAAACTAACTACGTAAAACTAACAGTAACTGTTCAGACTTTGCCATCTTCACTTGTAAAACCCAAACCACTGCAATATTGTTTGAATAAAAAATAACCCTTTTTCGCCTCAACCATTCCTGCCAAACCATGGATGCAGCCCAAATCATCATTAACTCTAAGAGGGCAACATCCATCTTCTAATCCTCCTTTCACTCCACTGACGACGGAGCTGCAAACCACTCCCCCCCAAAAAACACAGCCATTCCAATCCCCCCTGCTGCATCTGTGAATAACTGCAAATCCCCTTGACCAACTCAATTTGATTGCGAAAAGGAAATGCATTAAACTGCTCCATAAAGGACAACCATAGTGTTAAATCATCCTATTTCAACTTACAGAGTCTTACCCAACGATGTTTGCTTTCCCTCGCTTTCAGCAAAAAGGCCATAGACTTCCAGAAAGTATGACCTGGGTGAACTGTCTGACATGCAGAATTCAGAAGCCCTAAAAGTTCTGTGACATCCTTAACACAAAACTTTATCCTTAGACTTCACCCAGGCTATCTTTTCTTTGAGATGGGTTATTTTCTTCCTTAGTAGACAAAACAATCCATGTTCTATATCCACCAATAAACCAAGAAAATCTAATGACTTCACTGGATCTTCCAATTTCTGCCTAGCCAATAGGGACACCCAATTCTTCAGACATACCCACAAACTCCCGCATACCTTCCAGAACCAAAGCGCTCTCATTCCTCTCACCTACTATGAGGAAGTAGTCCAAGGAATGAATCACCCTTTGAATGTCCACCTACTGCTGCCAAATCCAATATAAGTTCCTGCTAAACTTCTTTGAGGCAGCACAGGCTACAGAACATCCTCTAGGCATAGCCTTGTCAAAATAAAATGCGTTTCCAATCACATTGCTCAACAATGGCCAGTGCTCCTCCCATACTGGCAAAAGTCAGAACGCAGCTTCAGTATCTACCTTCACCAATCCTGGGTCTTTAAACCCCCCAAATAACCTGTATTACATCATCCAAAGATGCAGAACTCACCTTAACATTCTGTAGTGCAATAAAGTTATCAGAGTTACCTTCTGGGTAAGATAAATGGTGAATCATTCGAAATTCACCAGCAGCCTTCTTACGCACTATGCCCAAAGGTGAAACCTTACAACTGCCCAAGAGGGAGCTGTCAAAAACCCCAGTAACCTACAAGCCTGCCACTCTTTCTCCACCAATGCTTCCAAAATATGTTCCTTCCCCTACACTGATCGTATGTTTTTACAGACAAGTCCATCCCCTCCCACTTTAGATTTAATAGAAAGCCCCCAAGAAAATCCATGAATTAATTCCTCCACCACTGCCAAATCAGGAAATTGCTGAAGCATGTGTTGCAGCACCTGCATTTTAATGGATCAATATGGCCACAGGTCTTCCACGTGCCCCCTGAAAAGCTACACCTCCTTTCTGCCCATGAAAATTCCCTCTCCCTCACATACTTTGGGATCCCTAAAATGAAGACAATAATCCACTCATATTGGGTGAAAACAAACTCAGGTTGGCCACACTACCTTCCCGCCGACCACACTGCATAGCTGGATGCATGTCTGCCCACTTTGCAAAAGTATGCTGGAACCTGAATGCCATCCATGAGCATCTCCCTGTATTAAAAGCCCTACACACCCCAGCTCCTTCTCCTACTTTACCCCTCTGCGATTAGCACCGAAACTATCCATCATAGTGGTCAACCATATGTCTGGGTGCCTCACCTCCCAATGCAGGGACAGATCGACTGCTTTCTGCTTATGAAACCTCTGATCATACCACAAATTACACTACCAGCCCATAGCCATTGTACCTCTAGGATTGTCAAGAAATATGCCAAGAACGGATGGGCCAAGGCACTACCTTTCTCCAACCAAACCTCCATATAGTACACAAATCCCATCTTTCCTTTAACTGAGGAAGGTATATGAGGGGTCAAAAGTACACCCCCAGTCCCGTCCTCAGAGCCTGTGTAGCTCACCAGTTGCCAAGCTGAAACCCAAAATCTGAACCCACCTCCTGCAAGTGCAAATCCCCCCCCCCCCCCACCAATGATGGCAAACTATCTCTGCACAGACTTAGGCTACCCATCCCAGAGGCAGTCTCCACTAAAACCTGCTCCCTCTCCTAAGCCACATGCAAGTTCCCCAGTCATCATGCTGTGACCCCTCACTATCTACCCCAACTATTCCCAACTCACCCTAAGTGTGGCATGCCTGCTGGACCCTCCAAAAACACATCATTACCTGTAGGTGCAGCACACACTGTTCCAACAGCTGCAGCCTCCACTGCAACCACATCTCTTGACTTTGACCACTGTGCTCTCTTCCTTCTGGCCACCTGCTTGCCCTTCAGTGATTGCTTTCTCTTCTGACTAGAGTCACACTCTTCTATAGGCACCAGGGTGTCACTGTTGGACAAATCCTGAAACAAGTCTTCTGCCTGAGAAATGATGTCTGCCCATCTCTGTTGCAATGTCTGTTTCTCAGCCATCTGCTCCAGGAGCATCTATGAGTCATCTCAGCCAATGACACAACCTATAACGGAAACAAAAACAACAAAATAACCTTAATAATCCATAATATATATATATTTTTTTCCTTCTTCCCCTTTTCATTTTCTTTCTCCCCTTTCCTTTCTTCTCCCTTTCCTCTTTTGAACTCCCCTTGCCCCCGCTGGCTTCTGCATAAACTATTGCTGCCTTTTAAAAAGCTTTTCACCACTGTACACATCAAATACCCTTTCCTGCAAGCACAAATACAGCAATAAACACACCCTGATTTAATCTATGTTTTAACTCTGAGTGATTCAGAAAGTCCTTTACCCCCCCCCCCCAACCACACAAGCATACTTAATAAGAAGTAAACCCTGTACCTTGTATCTATTAGGTAAACACTTTAACCATGCCAAACAGGATGGTCAATGGCTTATGGCTCTAATCACAACTGCGCATGGGCAGTACTGAACCATCACCCTGCTGCCTTTAGAACGAGTATCCCAATATAAATTTAGAAAGCAGCTAGAATAATGGGATTTGTGTTAGCATGCAGTTTTTGCAGAATGTAAGGTCAGAAAACATACCTCTTAGAGCACGAAATCTGGGCAAAGTCATAAATAAACAGAAAGTAACTAGTTTTCTGGAAACTATCTAAATATCCAAAACAGAAACAAAAACAACAAACTAAATGAAGTGATATGGCAATTGCGTTTTGATGCTAGCAGATGGCTTGGTTTAAATGAAGTACTGCCCATCACTTGTTGTTGTGTCTTTCAGCTTTTCCCGGTTAGGGGTCACCACAGCGGAACTCCAGTCCACAAATGATTGGCAATGGATTTTTATGTGCCGAGTTGCCAGCCCTGATGCACAACCTTCAATGAAGGTATGCCCATTCATGCATGTCTCCTCACAGAAGATGCTCTAGCTGAGAATCGAACGGGACAACGTCTTGCTGTGAGGCGACAACGCTACCGCAGCACCACCACCGCAGTACACTCTCTAAGAGAGGCCAATTATTATGAGATGTATGCAAGGCAGGAATATCAGGGAGGCCATTTATTTCTTTCATAGCATTCCCCTAAACCTACATGACAACAGACAGCACTGTCAATATCTGGCCCTTCTTATGCATCATACCCATTTCATAACAACTTTTTCACAGTTCATTACAATTCTTCTGGGCCGCCTTACAATCTGCCAAGGGGCCATTGCTGGGCTAATAAGTCCCCTGGCAACAATCCTTTGTGGGCTGTCTGGCCTGCGGAAGGTCCAGCTGAAGAGTCCTGTGACCTCCCCCCACTTACCTTGACCTCCCTTACCTTTCCTGCCTTCAGTTTACATGACTGCGACAGACTAGCCTGAAATTAAGAAGTCTTAATAGAGAGAATGTAGGGTAAGCTTTAGTATTACATTGAATTTTTTTAGATATTGTATGTGTTATTGTAATAACTAAATGACTTCTTTTGTAGATGATTGTATGTCTGCATAACCCGGAGGTAGTAATTTTCCTTAGCATAAAATAGTTATTAAGTTTGTTTAAGAATTTGTAAATTAATAAATGTATTTATTAGGTGATTTTAAAGGGTAGCATTATATGTAAGGATGTATGTATTTATGTGCTATTTTAAAGGACAGATAATAATTTAATTATTTTTTTAATGTGGAATAAGCAAGAGTAGTTAACAAGTTACATAAACAGAATTGAGTGGGAGTGTTTTTAAACAGTGATGAGTGCAATGGAAGATAGTCTGATGAAGTCCGGTGAAGCTACCGGACGAAAAGCGCTTCACAATAAAGGATTCATTACGAAGTATTTCTACTACTGGTGGCACTTTTTGGAACTATCTAAATATCCCACTGTCCCGAACAGCAGTGACATTGTTTTTGAAGTGGGTCAGAACAATAACATTTTATGCTGTCCTGTCGACCAAAACACACGTGGATGCTAGTGGATAAAGAAGTGCCAGGAATATATTTAACAAGTTTACAGGAAAAAAATAGGAGTGATCTCAGTGAAAAGACTGAATTCACCAGCTTTAACCAGCATTTTTAAGAGACCTTCACCAAATTCTATTTTGCAGAAGTTCAGATGCATAGCTGGCAGCACCTCTAAATACTTGATTTGACGCATGACTGACATACTGCATAAGTACAGTGAAACATTCCACGTTATAAAAAATAACACAAAACTGTTTCCTCAGCATAAAGCTATGTACTCAAAAGTTATGCCATACTGTAATTCCACCATCCTAGTACTCCCAAAGTGAGACAAAAGTCCAAACATAGACACTTCTAAACATTGCTCTTACAAACTTAGCAAGTTCATACAATAACAGGTTTTGCATTAGCATGAATTTTCTGCTCAGTATCAAGCAAATGTGATAGAGCAAGTCTGAAACTCAAATGTCTATCATTATTTTCTCACTTCAATCTTCAGCAATTAATGTACCACTAATTGCCTGAAACCACAACTTTATGAAAAATGGACGAACAATAAAAGGCAAAAATCTAGACCCTCTGTGAAAATCTGTACAGTTGAGGGATACGCCTGAAACTCCACAACAGTTAATGGTTCTAAACAACTGCACACGGACAGCAAGAAACTGCTACTCTAATGCCCTAAGTGTGAGCAGCTCAACACAATCTGAGAAACGTGCCAAAACAATTGGACCTGTCAGTGCAACGAGTCAGCAAAGCTCCACAACCACCAATGAAAATCACAACAAAAGCTCTGCCACTGCCATGATCAAATTACGAGCCTAGCCCCTCTAATCAATGCACCCCCAGTCCAGCTGTTTACTTCCAGGGAACAACCCAGGCAAGCCACTGCCCCCAAAATGAGCAAACAACTCCTAGAATTAACAGGACCTGTGCTAGCATGCAATCTGTGGCAACTCCACAACCACCCGTGAAATAGGAACAAAACCAAATGTAAGCTAGAAAACATCAGACAACATTCTCGCAACCCCCCCTCCCCCATGATTCCCATAAATATGAGTCAACCCTAACTAGCCAGACTAAGTATCTGCTTCCCGCCCACAAAATCAAATAACACCCGATGCTAATGCCAACTACAGCCACTACCAATTGCTCACCTGGTCCAAGATTCATTATAATCCCCAGAAAACTTTACCTCCTTCCTCATGATTACAAAAAAAAAAAAAAAAAAAAAAAAAAAGAGTTCATCCAAGCTTCCTGATCAAACATAAGCCAAGGTCTACCTGCTCCACAGTACCATTCATGTACCACCACACCCAGTACAGGTCATCATGAACGCAATACTTGCAGTAGCAAGATCATGCCAAAATGCGGTCCCTAAACCAACTACCCACACATAAAAACATTCTAAGCCCACCCTATACCTACCTTACTTCCTCCAACCTTCATTCAATGAATTAACCCTTAATTTCCCAACCTTAACTAAGCTCTCCATTTCATACTAACCTTAAAATCCTTGCCTAACCCCCCCAACCAACCCCCCACTTCCTCAACCTAACTTTTAAACACTGAAGGTGTTCCTTGACAAATTGGTTTGTTCCCAAACCTCATTAAAAGCTGTGTAGTTCATCAGATGAGGAGCTGGAAGCACAACTGCAAGTAGTTAAACATTTCTCAGATGATATAAGAATGTAATTTGGTCTTGACAAATGTGCAAAAGCAACATTTAAAGCAGGAAAGCTGCAGCACCAATAAAATATCAGTTTGGGACAAGAATGTGATATAAAGGAACTTGAGCAAGAGGGAGTGTACACATATTTGGGAACTAATGGAAGATCGACAATGAACCTTGAACAAATGTGAACAAAACTCAGCAAGGAATATTTTAGAAGACTAAAATTAATACTGAAAAGAGCCCTGACATCTGGGAAAAAAGGTCCAAACTATAAACAAATTTGCTCTTCCTGTTCTAACTTATAGTTTTTGGGTGACTGATTGGCCCCAAAAGCTATTGAGCAATTTGACAGGAAAACAAGAAAAAATATTTCTTGCTTAAAAAATGTTATATAAAAACCAATGTGTATACCAAGATTATATATTCCTTGTTCTGAAAGTGGCATGGGTCTCCTCAAAATTGATCACCTGTATAAATCTGCAATCTAAGGTCTGTATACATATATGCTGACTTCACCAGATCCAAACATATAGTGAAAGTTTTTAAGACGTATGGAGAAGTCTAAGATGAATTCCCTGCTTAGTTTAGCAGAAGTATATCAGTGTCAAGCGAGAATGGAAATCAAACCAGAAGTAGAAAAAATTAGGCAGCAGCTAAATGTGCCAAAAAAGGGTCTACTTCACGTTGTCGTAAGCTGACAATATCAAGTCTGATATTGTCGGCACGACAATATCGAAAGTGAAGAACATCATGCAAGTAAACAGAAATCTCAGTAAGGGGAGATTTCTGTTTACCTCAATGTAGTGTGGTCTCGGAGTTGCTATATTTAAGTAGGGGGTGTGGGGGGGGTGCATGGGGGCTTGCCCCCCTGCCTACTCCATTTATTTATTTTTTTTATTTTATTTTTTTTTTTACGTTATTCAATGTTTTACTTAATCTGTCAATAAAGTTTGACCTTTATTGATTTGATTAAGTAAACTTTCGATAATGTAAAATAGACACACAAAAAAGCAAGAATATAAGGAGAAGGATAAGATGAGAAGGCAAGAAATGTGGAAAAGGCATAAATGTAGTTGCAAGTACAGAAAACTCCTGGAACAACCTCATGTTGATCAGGATCTGAAGCAGGAATGGTTAAGGAGAGGTAAATTTAAACCAAAAGATGAAAGGCTAATATTAGTGGACCAGAACAGTGGACTATGTACATGTTGGTTTACAAAAGTCTATTGAACATGTGGGAGAAACAGATAAATGCAGGTTCTGTAAAAAAGAACTGGAAATAGTTGCACATCTTGTTGGGTGTGATAGACTAATGGCAGAGGGCCTGTATACTGAAAGGCATAATAATGTGGAAAGATTGTTGCATTGGGGATTGTGCAAACATTACAATATTGAAGTAATTGAAAAGCATTGGAAACATAAACCACATGCATTATAGAGAATGAAGTTTACATCACATGGGATCACACATTATCAGCAGTTCAGAAAACAGTTGCAAGAAAACCAGATATAGTAGTCCATAAAAGGAGATAAACGTAGCATTGATCACTGAAACTGCTACACCCATTAATTACAGTGTTTTACATACAGAGAGAGGAAAGACAAAGTCATAAAATACAAAAATTTGCAAGCAGAAAATGAGGGCAATGTGGAAAAAGGATACCCAGGCAATTCCAATAGTAGTAGGAGCAATGGGTGTCATAAAAAAAGAATTTACAGTCATATTTAGATATGCTATTGATACATGTAACTCCATATGAATTACAGAAGGAGTCTTTTCTGGGCACATTGCCACTGCTGGGAAGTGCACTTTTGGCTAACATCAAAGATTGAAACAATACTAATTTCATGAACTTTAATCATACTTTGACTTAAGAATGGGATCCATTCCCGTCTTGGTATTAGAAACCCAAAAGTCTTGGAGAAATTAAAACCAAGTATAATAATTAAGTGTTTTGTATAATGTGATATTATATTTGTAGTTGTAAATTTGCCCATTTATTAAAATGCAACACAGTGTTTTTAATTATGCATCTATACCTTTTAATGGGCAGCCATGGTGGTGTAGCGGTTAGCATTGTCGCCTGACAGCAAGAGGTTCTTTGGTTCGATTCTCGGCTGGGGTGCCTTCTGTGAGGAGTCTGCATGTCCTCCCTGTGGTTGTATGGGTTTCCTCCGGGTGCTCCGGTTCCCTCCCACATCCCAAAGACATGCAGTAGGTGGATTGGACACTCTAAATTGGACCTAGGTTTGAGTATGTGTGTGTGTGTGTGTGTGTGTGTGTGTGTGTGTGTGTGTGTGTGTGTGTGTGTGTGTGTGCCTTCAGTGGAAGGTTGGGCACTGGGCTGGCAACTCGACACCGTAAAACTCCACTGCCAATCATGAGCGGACAGATGATCCACTGTGGCGACCCCTAACCGGGAAAAGCTGAAAGAAGAAGAAGATCTATATCTTTTTATATTCACAGTAAGTTCAATGCTACTGAATCATCTCAGTTTGTTAGGATTTCCAGAATGGTTGCAGATGATGTTGTTTTTTCAGACAAATGTTATAAGTTGGTGCAGATGTTTTTAGATAGGAGTTATCCTGGCTATTTTATATACAGAATTATATCTGAAGTAAAGGTTTCTAAACACTCCAAATTTAATCCTATTTTTGGGATAAAGTCTTGTTCATGTAAATCCTTCCCATAATACTATAGTTTTTAACAGGTGCCTTGCTCTTAAATTTCATCCTTTGAACAAGGAGGTTCAAAAAATTGTTTCCAAGTGCTGGTTTACTTTTTGTTCTGATGCAAGAGCTTTAGAAGTAATTGGTAACACACCAATATTTATTCATAGGAGGGGCAAAAATTTAAAGGGCATTTTGGAAGATCAGCCTATTAAGGGATCTGCCTCTATTAGAGGCATGAGAAAATGTGGACGATGCAGTCAGTGTCCCTTTATTTTAGAATGAGAGTTTGTGGAGCTGCAGGGGCAGTGGGTTAAGACTGTATTGGCAAATGGTTGTAACTGTAAAACTAAGGGCATAGTCTGCATTACAGTATGTGATTACTGCAAAGCAATTTACGTGGGTAAAGCTAAAAGAACTTTATATTGAAATATATATGAACACAATTATTGACAAAAAAATTGGAACAATGCCCTTTTTAAGCACAAACAAGAATGTATTGACTGTAAAAAGTTACTATTTGCAGTATTGGAAAAGGTTGAAATTAACCCAAGCAGTGGACCTTGTAAAATGGTCATTGAATTCAAAAAGTTGGTTTAGCAACTAAAACTTAATGTACTAGACCCACCAGGATTAAATGTTTCCATTGTAAGTGCTCTTAAACTCCTTGCCATGAGATTATGAGAATTTTATTTCATTAGTATATGCAAACATTATATGTATATTCTCAATGTTTATGTTTTATATTTAAATTCATATTTATTAGTATTGTACATTTATTAGATTATTTCTTTATGAGTATTTAATGAATTATTTGAATGAGATTGTTCAAAACTGAAATTGGGGAATTGTGACTTTAAGATTTTCAGTTGATTAGATGTGATGTTTGCAGTCTGAGGATTTAAATAATTTGGGTAATTACACTTTTACTAAATTCTGATGAAGTCCATTTATGTTTTATAAGCTTGAACGTGCTCTACCTTTTCAATAAAGTGCATGATATTTTAACCTGCTCATTCTGTGGTATTTAGAGACACTTTTGTTTGTTATTAATTGTATAAGCTGTAGTAACAATAAAACACAGTCTGTAATTCAGCAATCTGACAGCACTGGAATTTCACCCCTGGTTTGGCACCTGTGTCAAATGGATACAGGCAGCCTTTAAATGATTCATCTCCCAGGCCCTTGCTTGCAAATGTTTCATCACCTGAGGCCCTGCTTACACTATTAAGAGTAACATAACTTGTCAGAGATTTGGGATACGTGGTTAGGCTTAAGAAGGCCCCAGGGGTCATTAGCCTAGTGCATACCTATGACCTTTGGATCTCTTCAGATTGCCACAAATAACTTGAAATACGTTCATTCACATTTATATTCAACAGTATTCAAAATCTGCCTAGTTCTGGCTTTGAGCAACTAACATCTATTTTCATTTTTAAACACTGATTGTCCATTTTGTTTGCCTAAGTCACTATAAATAGCATGAGGCACATTTATAAATATTCAGTATTATATGAAAATGATTCCATTTATTTCCTGACAGGTTATTAAGTCTGTTTCCACATTAGAACACTGTTTACATTTACTTTGCTTAGACAAACATAAGTTACTTAGAACATTTCTACACAAGTCATATGTCAGACTATATGAAAATGACTTAATTTTGCCTTCATGTTATTGATTGGTTAACTAACATTTACTCCATTCACTCATTTCAGCACTCAGACACCAGTTTGTTCCTTTATAGTTTGTTTTACTCCATATTGATAATAGTTTGCTTCACTGTACTGTTGTTTGTATGAAGCTCATTCAGTTTTGTTCCCTTTCTAATATGCTTTGCTTATAAGAAAATTATATAATGAATGTATAATATATGGTTATTAATAAATTCTTTCTTCAGAAGTATCTATTTGTAATACATACAACTTCAATATATGTTACTCATTGTAATATTTGATAATTACATTATCCTGATTCACTTATAGTTACTACATATAGTTTGTTGCAATATCTATTAAAAATGTTTTGTACAAAAATGTACACTGTATATAAATTTGTCTCTATTGTAATTCTGAGATTTGTAATTGCATGTCATAGAATTATGAAAAAACAGTGAATGATGACGATTACCATTCCCCTATAAAGTGGGGAATACATGTGCCACACACTCCATTACTTACATGTGCTAACTCTGCGATTGCCATCCATTGGAGGAAAAGGAATACTCTGTGACATCAGTTTTGGACCTGGTCCCCATTTCTGCACATTCTCACAGTTCTAGCATTCAGACTTACAAGTCTAGAAATTTGAAGCTGTTACCTATAAATTTGCCATTTATCAGAGGTTGTAGTATGTGACCATTAGAGCATTCTTTTAGTAGTTTAGCTTTGCAGTTACTGGCTTAAAAAATGTAAATACAGTAATTTTTGAAGGGCACTATATGTCCTACTAACCAACTTTTGCATTCCAGAATCAAACTGCCTTAGTTGTTTAAAAAAATAAAAAAAGAATTTATGTCTTACCATAACGTTCCATCTGAGTTGTTGATCTTCTTCCAGTCATCACTGATGGGTTCGGTTCCGAGCCCCCGGAACCAAGTCGGCCTTATACCAAGCTTGCGTGCACCAAAAAACTCTTGAGTTAAGCTGCTACCCACAATGCCCTTCACTCAGTTACCTCAGATCAAGTTTGCATGCAACATATAGAAGAAACAGAAAGTCAGAGGCCATCTCTGCGCAGAAACCCTAAGACACCACAAAGACCCAGAAGTTCTGCCAGGAGCCTTTGGTGGGGGTCATTGGGAGGGTGTGATGACTAGAAGAAGATCAACAACTCAGATGGAACATTATGGTAAGACATAACGTCTTTATCTGAAGTTGTTAATCTTCTTCCCATTCATCACTGATGGGACCGAGTCCCCAGCTACTTGGAGAACCTGGGTGGCCCTTATGGAAGAACATTCCTGAGAACATTGAGCCAAAGGCCGCTCTTCCCCTGGAGATCAGATCCAATTTGTAATGCTTGATGAAGGTATGAGGTTTAGCCCAAATAGCTGCTGCACAGATGTCATCCATGTAGGCCCTAAAGTGGAAGGCAACCAATACTGCAATAACCCTAGTTGAGTGAGCTTTGATTTGATCAGGCTTAGATTCATTCGTAAGCGACTATGAGAAGCTAATGCAATCCCTGAGCCATTTTGACAAAGTAACTTTAGATACTGCACACCCCATTCTAGCACCAGAAAAGGAAATGAAAAGTTGGTCCAACTTGCGAAAGGACTTAGTTCTGTCCAGGTGGAAACGTAATTGTCTATAAACATCCAATGAATGTAGGCAGTATTCTTCCTTGTTTGAATAATTTGGAAAGAATACAGGGAGCTCAATGGACTGGTTAATAGAAAAGTCGGAAACCACCTTGGGGAGAAAGGATGGATTAGTACGAAGTGATACTCTGTCCTTATGGAAGATCAGATAAGGGCTCTTGATACATAAGGCTTGCAACTCAGATATTTGACTGGCTGAAGTGACCACCACCAGAAACAAGGATTTCCATGACAGGAATTTTAGATCACATGTCGCAACAGGCTCAAAAGGGGGTAGAGAGAGAGACTGGAGAACCCGGGAGAGATTCCATGCCTCCACTGGCTGCCTGATGGGAGGTCTACTGTGGAAAATTCCCTTGAGGAAGGTCTTGCAAAGTTGGGTGGAAATAAGCGGGACTCCATCTGAACCATTATGGAAGTTGGGAATAGCTGCTAAATGGACTTGAATGGTGGAAGTTGATACACCATTGTTGAACAACTTAGCAAGGTAATGAAGAATAGTAGCTACAGGAGCTGAAAATGGATCTAGTTTCCAATTATGTGACCAGATAGAGAATCTTTTCCATTTGTTCCTGTAAAGTTTTATGGTGGATGGTTTATGGGAGGCCAGGATAATATCACAGACAAATGAGGAGAGGGTTTCCTGCCTGGCAACTAACAGAAGTGGAGAAACCAAGCCGTCAGCTTGAGAGTGGATAGATTCGGTGGAGTCAGCCCTTGTGGGTGAGATATGAGGTCCTGCCGAGTGTCTAGGATCCAAGGAGGTTGTAACAGATGAGGACAGAGGAAGGGAAACCACACTTGATGAGGCCAGAATGGGGCAATGAGGATCACTTTGCTTCTCAACCGAATAGCTTTCCTTAAAAAAAGGGGATCAGAGGTATTGGAGGATAAGCATAAAGGAGAACTGCGGGCCAATTGTGAATCAAAGCATCTCTCAGTGACTCCCTGTGAGGGGGAAAGAGGGCAAAGTAGCTGCTGCATTTTGTGTTTGTGGGGGAGACAAAAAGATCGCAGCATGGCTGGCCCCAACAGCTGAAGATTTCTGCCATCACACTTGGATTGAGAGACCACTTGTGAGGACAGAGGATGCATCTGTTCAGCCTGTCTGCAATCACGTTGGAGCTCCCCGGGATATGCATTGTGACCAGAAAGCGGTTGGAAGCTATCACCTAATGCCAGATTCTCATGGCTTCGTGACATAGGGGGTAGGACTTAGTCCCTCCCTGTTTGTTTATGTACCAGACAATGGACATGTTGTCCGACTGGATAGCAATCGTTCCTGATGGAAGGAGTGGATGGAATGCTTGCAACGCCAATAGCACCGCTCTTAACTCCAGGACATTGATATGCAAGTTGACCTCTATGCTGGACCACATGCCTTGGACTGACTTTCCCTGGAAATGGCCCCCCACCACCCTATCATGGAAGCATCCGTGGTCACTGTGGCTCTGGGTTGGGGAGCCTGGAAGGGTTGACACCAAAGATTTTCATCTGTACTCATCCACCAGAGGAGATCTTGTTTGCAGGTGTTGGTGATGAGATTCTGTGAGCTCAAGGGATGAAGATTGGATATCCACTGGGACAGAAGGAGCAATTGTAGCAGTCTCATGTGTAATCTGGCTAGGGGAACAATTGTGATGGCTGCCGCCATAGACCCCAGAGCCTGAAGAACTTCTCCTGCAGACACCTTTCTTCAACAGAGTATCACTTGACCATGTGTCCATAATCTCTGAAGCCTGTGAGGGGGAAGAGAGACCAGACTTGATTAAATGTTGAATATTGCTCCTATAAATTTCAATTGTTGTGAGGGCTGAAGGTTGGATTTTTCCCAGTGGATGGTGATGCCCAGTGACTCCACTAGTACTAGAGTGTAGCGGAGGGCCCTGACCAGAAGATGCTTGGTGGGGGTGGAGAGGAGCCAGTCATCTAAATACAGAAACACCTGGAATCCCTGAAGTCTCAGATGAGCTGTGACCACTGCTAGGCATTTCCTGAACACTCTGGGGGCCGTCGAGAGACCAAATGGCAGGGCTCTGAATTGGTAGTGACTGGCTCCCAGCTGAAAGCGAAAGAGACTCCTGGAGCGCTTGTCCATTTTGATGTGGTAATACGCATCCTGGAGGTCTAATGAGCACATCCACACACCCTCCCACAGAAAGGGGAGGATGGATTGAATCATGACCATGCGGAACTTGGACTGAACCACTGATTTGTTTAGCTGGCTGAGATCCAAAATGGGCCTCCAATCCCTGGTCTTCTTTGGCACTAAAAAGAATCTTGAGTAAAACCCTGATCCACACTGGTCTGGGGGGACCTGTTGGATGACTCGTTTTTGTCAGAAGTTGCCTCTTCCCTTTGACTGGGTGGAACATTGGGAAGGGATTTCGGAGGTCTTGGATAAGAGATTAGGAAAATGTGATAGCCTCTGGAAATTATTCTCTGCACCCACTGACTGTTTGTAATAGAGCGCCAGGCAGCTTGGTGAAATGCGCCCCGACTGCTTCCAGAGGAAAGCAATCAGGCAGCACTTCAGGAGCACTGATACAGTCTACCTGAGTAAGAATCTCTGGAGTCCTGATTTTAGGGACCCCCTCTGCCCCAAAAGGGGCATCTTCCATTATTGGAACCCCCTCTGCCTCTGGGGGAGTCCTCATCATGTGCCTCAAGGAAAGGACCTTGAGACTTTTTGTGCCACATCTTTCCACTCCTCTGGTTCCTGGAGAAGGAGCACTGAGGTTTGGAAAAACATAGACCCATGGCAGACAAGGTCTTCCCATCCTGCTCACACCTGGCTAATGTATCCTTAAACTTAGCACCTAACAAAGCTGATGGTTTGATAGGGGTGTTTAAAAAGGAAGACTTGAAGGAGTCCATGAGGTCACAAATGTGCATCCAGTCTCATAACTATGGCTGCACCCACAGCTCTAGCCGCTCCTTCGGTTGCATGGGATGGATTGGAGATTGACTTTAGGGTGGCAAGTTGTGAAGCAACTTTATCACGTGCCCCAACCAAAACTTGACCCGTGAGGGTTCCAGAGAGCTCGGTGATGAGATCTCTCTGGAGCCTCGTAAAATGTGCCAAAAAGTTCAGAGACCTGACAGCAAATGTCACTGATGCAAAAACTCGCTTCCCTAACCTGTCCACCACCCGGGACTCTCTGCAGGGTGGGTGGACAGCAGGACTTTCCTCTGTAAGGTCCTTTTTTGTGGCCACCACCACCATAGCATCTACTGGCAAACCTCTAGACCAATGGGATTGATCCTCTGGAGGGGAGAGTATCTTATCTGATCTCCTGGGGATGGCCTCAATGGTGTTGGAATTCTTCCATGCCCACTGCACAATGAGCGTGACCAACTCATCGACAGGGGTGTCACCCAAGAAGTAGAGGGCCAAGAGCGGAAGGTCTGCAGGAATACAGATTCCTCCGAGGAAGGATTGGAGGGCTTCCAGTCACCCCTCTGCTTCAAGATTTCCAGGATGTCTCCAAATGAGCCATCATCGGGGGTGACCATGGGGATCCTTCCTCATCATTGTAGTCCGTATCTTCCGTGAGGGACTCCTCTGGGGAGTCCATGTGTTATCTCTTGCATGCATCCGAAGAAGAATCAGAAAGGGAAATACCCTGAACAGGGGTTTCCTGGGCCTTGCGCTCTCGGAGTCTTGGGGGGGTGGCCTTTGATAGCTTCAGCTCAGAGGGAATGGGTGGAAGGCCCAATGTAGGAGGATTGCTTGAAGCAAGCACCCTCTCCATCACCTGGAAAGCAGGCCCTCCTGAAGAGGAATGGGAGCCGGGAACTGAAGAAGACAATTTCGGAACTGGAGTCACACCCCACTCCACGCGGTCCGCTCTCAGGGACAGAGACTCAAGCAAAACCAGGGCAGGAGTCACCCTTGGACCCGAAGATGGAATGGCAACACAACTGGAACCATGGCCAGAACCAAGGGTTCCACCCCCAAGCATGAGATTGAGGAAGAGTGGGTTCCAACAGAACCAACACCAAAGGGGCCTCGGAGCCTCAGACATGGTCATTGTCGGCGCCGAGATAAGGGGTCCTCTCACAGACATCAGAAATATGAGCCTCTGAATTGAGGGATCCAAGGGAGGAGAATACATAGGGGTCGCCGTGGTAATAGACCCAAAGCCCGGAGTGGGATGTGCTCTAGGACAATTTGTAATTCCCCTGGTGGTCAGCAGCTGATCAAAGAGGTGCATCACATCCAATGCTGACAGGCTCCTGATGGACCTTACTGATGTCCCTGTGGGGGAATCAGGCCAGTCCAAAAAGGGGCTAAAGGCTTGTCCGGCAAATGGATCTGCAGACAGGGAGTACTGGGTCCGTGGTGTATTGAAAAATGGCACTGATGATTCCAGTTTGGAAACCAGCAGCAGGGGAATAATCAGAGCTGAGAATGGGCTCTGAGCCAAGGTCATAGCTGGGGTGGAGGTCAATAGCGGCTCCGAAGCTGTTGTCGGAATCGACATCGGAGCGGAGATGGGGGACGTTGGTGCCGAGGTAGAAACAGGCAAACTTGTCGGAACCGAAGTTGTAGTGGGCACCATAGCCATTGGAGCTGGGACAGGCGCCGACGAGGCGACCTTGGTATGAAGAATTGGAGCCAAACTTGGAACCGAGGTGGTCGGAACCGGGGAGGCAATATGGTGCTCGGTAGAAGTCTTGTGGGCCTTGTGCTTATGACTTTTGCCCCTATCAATGGCTGGTGAAGAGGGGTCTGAACGAGGATGTTTCTTGTCCACAGGAGAAGGAGGGGATGAGACCTCTGATGTAGATATAGCCTCTGAAAAAGGCGAAGGAAGCAGGCCCTTAAGAATTAACTTGTTTTGTCTTTCATTCAGCGTCCGCTGAATGAAGCTGGCACAAATGTCACATGCAGGTTTCGCCAATAAGTGCAGAACCCCCAAACAATACACACTTTCTTCATGTAAATCACTATTCGGGAGTTTACCACTTCAAGAAGAGCAGTGTTTAAACCCTGTAATCCCTTTTTTTTCTGACATAACAGAAGAAACACACACATGCTAAAGGAGAAGAAAGTTATACAGAGAGAGGGAAATACCAACAATGGTATTGGGAATACCACAAGGGTAAAAAAGTCAATACCAACTATGGTACGAAAAAGAAATACCTGGAGGTAGAGCTGAGAAAAGATAACAAACTGACAGGAAAGAACTCACAAATACTTATGAAATTTGAAAAAAATATAACACTTAGCTGGAGGGCTCAGTGAAATGCTGCTATATGGCTGTGCGGCAAAAGAGATCTGAGGTAAATGAGTGAATGAAGGGCTTTGTGGGTAGCAGCTTAGCTTGAGAGTTTTATTAACAACTTCAGATGGTACTTTTTCATTAATGGGGCAGGAGGGAAAATGTGCGGTTGATGTAAACTCCGTGGTGCTTATTTTTTCTTGCTTTTAAGTTTGGCTTCATCGACACAGAACTTTTGATTTAGTGACATATCAGGACTGCTTATTTAAGTGCTGTGTCCTGATTTTCATTTTGCCTTTGTTGTCCAACTAATACTAATTTTTGCTCAGAAGTCACTGCTTAATCTGAAGTCAGTGGTGCTGCTTTTTTATGGTTTTACTTTGCTGTTCATTGTGACAGTCTTACTGATTTTGTCAGATGTCATTATTGCATGTTGGATTGTTCTGCTCTGCTTTTCATTTTGTTTTGGTTATCACAGTACTACTGCTTTCTCCTCAGAAGTCACTGCTGCTTATTTTGTATGTTGTTTTCTGGTTGTCATTTTGGCCTTTGTGTCAGACTGCTAGGCATTTCAGCCCAAGTCAGTGACGCTTACAGAGACAGTTTCAGGAAGATTCCCTGTTAGTTTCTAAAAATGGTGTAACTCACAGATGTGATCTTGTCAAAAAATAAGGAAGTGGTCCTCTTTCAGACCATCTGCTGATTTGTAAGGATCGGCATGTTAATCGTGATTGTCTGATGCATATCTGTCAACCTGAACACACACACACAATGGGGACAAAGCCCTTCGAGCAATAGGAACTTGATGTTTTTTGTGTGAAGTGAGAATGTGGAGAAATAACTATCACAAATAGGAACATCAGAAGAAAATGTGATCATGTACTCAGACTCCATGTTGCGGAAGTTCTCCGTATCTATGTAGCAGCAACATTTCTGTTTCCCGATGACTGCTGCCCCGTTAATGAAAAAGTACCAAAATAAATAGCACCAAGTTTTTTATTATGCAGAGTTGTTTTTCTAGTCCCTCATTATTTGGTCACTTATGTAACTGTGTAGTTTGCCATCTTCATTAGTACAAGGTTTATCTTTGCCTGCTTAATCACAATTTGTCTTC